>NC_034177.2:63268337-63503337 GCF_002021735.2 Oncorhynchus kisutch | reverse complement strand
TACAGAAACAAACACACAGGTTAAGACCAACCTAGACCGACAGAGAGAGGTTGGCAGTTGGTACATACTTTTGCAGATTTTGCAGCGCTCGTCTGTTGAACCCATCCCGCTGAGCTTTCAGAGTGGCTGGAGAGAGATTAGGTACAGAGGGACAAATCCATTAGTGGAAAACAAGACATTTTAGTGGACATTTTCTAATAGTAGATTATAATGAGGTTCGTGGTATTTTTTTCTGCACAGTTCTACTGTCTTTTGCACCATTGACTGTTCGTGAGTAACACCTCAGATTCATCCATACACAGTTTACCTCTGGATTAGTTACGGCAAAGAGTGATGGGGAATTAGGAAGGGAAACGATGGATCGTCAGGACAAGTGAGTTCAGTGGGTTCCGTAAAGTGCCGTTTCCTCACTGTATCTGGACAAGGGACTCCGTTTGTTACAGGAAACCTATCCTGCCTCGACAGCAGCTCGCAGTGATGTCTCTTACCGTCAGAGGCCTGCAGACTGCAGCACAGCCCCACAGCCAGGTACGCACGGGGCAGAAACTCTGCAGCCTCCTCTCCCATGGACACCACACTTTGAGACAGGGCCTCTGCCTCCTCCAGCTATCACACACGCAGAGATAACAGTCAGACGCAGTATAGGTGTCTAGAAGTACAGTATCTAGTCTGCTGAAGTACTTACTATGGAACCAACTGTGAGCTCAAGGGTTTAAAGGCGTGTTCAGTTTGTCTTGTTTAGTGAGCTTTTCTATTCGTATAGCATAGAGAGTTCGTATCCGAAGGCCTGTATGGTAGGCAGAATGACATCGAGGGAAGAATGACATTGAATAGTGTTAAAAGGCAGTGTATGGTTAGTGTGAGGAGGACTCTGTAGATTCAGGTAAAGAACAGCGCACTATAGAGTTGAGAGAGAAAAATGATGTATTTACCTGATTTGTTTGATATTAACAAATAGCAATTCATGCTTAACAAATGAGTCCCCCCTCAAACAGCGCCAGGCTGCAGTCAGAGTGTGGCTGAGCAGAGCTGAGCTGATCCCTCTCTTTCTAGCTCTCCTCTCCCTGCTCTTCATCCTCCTCGTCTCTCGCGATCCCTCTCTTTCTAGCTCTCCTCTCCCTCCTCTTCATCCTCCTCGTCTCTCGCGATCCCTCTCTTTCTAGCTCTCCTCCCCCTGCTCTTCATCCTCCTCCTCTCTCGCGATCCCTCTCTTTCTAGCTCTCCTCTCCCTGCTCTTCATCCTCCTCCTCTCTCGCGATCCCTCTCTTTCTCGGAATACGGATGCTATCAACAAAGTTCCATGAAACATTTTAGAAAACGGTTCAGTGCCATTATCCTGAGCTTCTGAAAGGTATTGAAAACAGGGGTGTGAAATCATTTTGAACCCTGTCTCTTTGTGGAACAAATTACAATAATACTTGTTAAACAAAATCTCTTTCTCCGAGCAAAAATAATGATAGTATAAAGGTGCAACATTTCCCAAAATGATTTATTTTATACAGTCTTTGCTCGTCTTTATCGAGGGTGCCAATCATTTTGGACCCCACTGTATGTATGTATGTATATATATATATATATATATATATATATATATATATTGGTCACTCCACTCCAACCAACTAGGAGTCAAAAGTCCTCGAATCACTCCCAAAAGTCCCAGACTCCCAGACTTTCCAGTGCAAATGTGTTTCCATGGTCGGTTATTGGGTCCAGATGTATTGTCATTCGTTGCTCTGTGGTCCCACAGTGTCCTATTGTGATTACGGCTGTAAGCGCCTTAGTCATGATCTCTAGCTCCTCTGTTGTACTGACAGATGTGCCATGCCGTCACGCGTCTCCTAATCCTACACCAACCGCCCCTCTCCCCCCCTCCTGGATCAACGGGACAGCCAGCACTGGGCTGGCTACCACAGTGGAGGGGTGGGTAGGGCGTTGTTAGTGTGGAATAATGGGTGCAGCTATTCTGGATGGTGACAGACTTCCTGTATGGATGGTATGCATGGTATGTTGTGTACATGTATCGTGAAATAGAAAGAGTGCGTGTGTGTGTGTGTGTGTGTGTGTGTCATTCACCCAGTGCAGCTGGCCGATGCAGACTTTGGCAGCCAACATGGGCAGTGAGGGGTCCTCGGCTCTCATCCTGGCACACTCCTTGAGCACAGACACGGCGCCCACACCCTGTAAAACACAGACACACACACACTCACATATTCATGCTTACACACACACACACTCTCATACTGTAGTCAGGTGATATAACAGGAGTATAGATCACACACACATTTACTATCCATATAGAGTAACACAGATACGGACTCATATAGGCCATTCATCAATGCACTACAAACACTATCACACACAAGGCTGGCCCTAAAAAGAAGCGGATCTCTGCAGAGATCCCCCCATCCTTATAGGGAACAGCCTATTTCCAGAGCTCTCCATTGATCTCCAGAGTCGCCTGTCCTGCAGGCAGCCAGGCAAAGGAGAAGATCAATCCTCCTGTTTCACTCAGATTCCAGAACTTTCTATCTGTGTCACACTACTCATCATCGCCCAATGAGCGCTCGCTCAGTCAGCGCTATCGCACACGCAACCTCACAGCAACATTTAGAGGATGAGTGAGCCTATACGATTGCGAGCAGGTAGTGGTGCCAGTAGGATAGAAAGTGTGTGTGTGCGTATGTGCGTATGTCTGTGCATGTGAATGGTGGGGAATGTGTGAAAAGATACGACGATAAGCTCACCTTCCCACACGCCATGAGTGACAAGCCCAACTGGTGCCAGAGGTGGAACTCCTTAAACGAGAACTTCATGGCCCGCTCCAGGCACTGGAGAACACATACATACGTGCAGGCACACAAGACACGCACGCACACACACGCATTTCAGCTCGCAGGGCAGACGTATCAACACACGTTGTTGAAGAAGAGTGAGGTTGAAGGTTGAGGGCTTGAGGTTAAGTTAAAGAGCTCTAACTAGCAAGCTCCACACTGTGACACCTATGAGAGGGAGGAAGTTAGCCAGGCAGACAGACATAGCCAGCGTCTATTGTTAGCTAGCCTAGTGGCGCCCTGCATGGCCCCACACGTGAGAGGGTTCACCTGTTTGCCAGTGCTCACTCTCATTCACCTGGAGTAAAATGGCTGCCAACCTGAATGCAAATAGAGAGAAGACTGGGTAAGCCAGAGAGACAGAGAATAAGAGAGAGAGAGAGGGGGGAGAAAGACAGAAAAGGATACAGAGAAAGAGAGAGCACAAAACCCTGCTTGAAAGTATATGACACAACAGGGGGCATTACAAAGTTGTCAGGCAAGGGCTTTCCCTTCACACAGTGTAGAGCTAATTCTGTTGAAGTATCTCCTATCCTCCCTTTAGCCTCCAGTGTTTTTCGAGGCAGGCTCACCTCAGACAGCATGGCATACTGCCCCCTCCTGGCCATGCCGATGCTCAGCAGGTCGTAGACAGAGGTGGCGTCCTGCAGACTGGTCTCCTGCGCCTCCTTATGGTCGGGCGCTCGGCTGATGACTGCATCTCCGCTGGCCTATAGGGGGAAGAGTACAGATTCAGGATCAGATTCAACACAAGTCTGTTGCAATAGTAGGCCTATGAAGTGCCTTTAATCTGCTAGGGTCCTTTCCTTTACCTGATTTGACGGGACCAGTGAAAGCTAGCCTTACACCTGTCAAAGCCTTTTTAAAATCAATGTCTCACCATGGATTCTGTGATGAGCAGCAGGAGGACTGCCTCCTCGACCACGTCCTGGGGACAGAAGACACTGCGAGGAGACACAGGAAATAGGAGCAGGAAGTGACGAGTAACGCAACAGCCCCATTCCGTTGGCTAGATCACGGGGAGTGTCCTGTTTCCACTTCACCTGCTGGTGGTGTAACACAACCCTCTGACCACCCCTACAGTATCACAGCACGCCGCTCTCTCGGGTGTCTCTCACCCGCACGTGCACAAAATGTGTAAGCACGCGTGTCCACGTTTGCCCCCTTCCTTGGTCCCTCTCTTTTTTTCTCTGGCACCTTCCCCATTCCTCCCACCAATCAGTTGAACCATCTCACTCTCTCTCTCTCCTTCGATCTTGACTGCTCTCTGGCTGATCCCCTGACGTACCGACTAAAGATACAATTACAAGACACTATCAGGGCACTTCTAAAGGAGGAACCCGTGACAACGAATCGGGCATACAACAACAGCAACCTTATTTCCCAGAGTGCATTCCCCATTCCTGCTCTTGTGCTCTCACTCACACACGTTGTTTGGGGCGCAGCATTCGATATCCTCTGAGGATGGCGCATACCAATAAGATCTTATATGAGATCCGCTGGAACAGCCAAAGGTAAGTCCCTGACAAAGCCTCTAAAAACTCCACACAGGAAACACGAGTCCACAGAGTTCCGAGCCAATTGGAGTCAGACTGTGGTGAGATCAAGTCATGTTCCACGTGTGGGTTTTGTATGACCGGAATGGTGGACTGGGCCTCTAGGAAGGTCTGTCTTGTCGAAGCTCTGGGACTATTTAAGGTTCAACGGTTCAAGCAGGGTCACACACATCTCCCTGTATGGGAGTGTGAGCTGATCTCTCAAGCCAGTGGTGAAGCTAAATGATTGAGCAATATCAGCGGAATACTGCAATTACACATGAACAGAAAAGCAGGGGGGGGCGAGAGACAGAGGGAAAGAAAGAGAGGAAGGAAAAGAAGAAGAGAGGAGAGCTACAGACCTGTCAGTACTGTAGCGCTGAGGTGGTTTGGAGGAGGGGTAGATGGCGTCCTTCGGCCCGGCGTTCCCTTCTCTCTGCAGCCAGGCAGAGGGTGGGAGGGACATGGGGGCCCAGTAGCTGTCCTCACTCACCGAGCTCAGCAACACCTCAGCCAGCTTCCGCGCTGCAGCCTATGAGGCACATTAATTAAACATGCCATACAGCGCCCGGAAAATATAACTAGGGCACAACTAGGGCCAGGACTGTTTCCTGACTAAGTCAAGTCGCGTTGTCAGGAAAACCTCCAGGCCGTAAAGGTAAAATACATATACCGGTAGACAGCCAGTGATTCGTCCTGCTAACTAGGTGACAATGTGAGCCCTCCTCACCTTCCTGAAGCTCTGGGAGCCTCGAGACTCCACCACCCCGAGGACCCTACGCAGCTGGTGGGCTCCCTGGGCCAGGTGACTGACAGACAGACAAAACAGACAGAGACATGCAGACAGACAAAACAGACGGACAGACAGACAGGGTGTTCAGTGCCTAGGGCCTTGTTGGTCAGTGCCAGCAGCATAGCATGCTGCTCCATCTACGTATCAATGAGTGGCGCACCGGAGCTCAATCCCGCCACTACAAACAATGACTCTGTCCTATCTGAGGTGCAATACTGAAACCTACTGGTCAAAAACAAAAGTGCCACTTGCTGTGGCTGAAATCACAATGCACTGCTCCAGACAGGAAGAGAGCGAAGCTTCCACCACCTTTGACTGCTCTACCGGACCATTTACTCACCCCCTATGTAGCAGACACAGGTACGCACTCTGTAGCGCCGCCTGCTGGAAGAAGCCCAGGTCAATGTCCAGTGGTGGAGGGGCCAAACTGGCCTTACCTACTTTAGAACTAGAGGTGACCACCATCTGCCAACACAGTAACAACTTCAGTTGGTAAACACATACACCAAGTGGTTTTGTGCCGCTTTTGTATCATGAAATAACATGTATTATCTGCATTGGGGGTAAAAAAAACACACAAAAAAACTAGCAAAAACACACAGACACACGCACCTTATCGAGCTCTTGCAGGTAAACGAGAGCTGTGTCACAGGCCCTCAGGTAACAGGACAGGCATTCCTCCTCTCGCTCAGACAGACGGACACGGGAGGCAGCTGACACTGCCTGGTGGTCCAGGGACAGACCTGAGAGAGAGAGAGAGAGAGAGAGAGAGAGAAAGGGGAGAGAGAAATACAGAGAGATACAGAGGGATAAAGAAAGAAAGAAAGACATTTGACACAGAAAACAAATAGCACTGTTGCTTGTAGGAAGACGCCGGCTTGTTTTCTATGGATAATGTGTCATTTCGAGACAATGAGTGTATGGGAGGATGAGCTTGGGACAGATGGCCGGAGGGGGAATATGGTTATTAGTATAAATAAATAGAGTGAGACGAGACCTCCAGGATTGCAGGGAGGACACGACCAGACAACAGCCTTAATCAAATAAGGAGCAGCTGCCAATAGACAAGACCTCATCTAACAAATATTCCTATCTCATAACATTAACAAAACAATATAATGGAAACCTTGGAAGGAGGTTGAGAAACTATGCAATGTCAAGCCCTGTACATAGCTGAGTGATCCCCATCAGATCTTCTCTTTAAGCATATTGGCTTGACTCTAGTACTATTCTACTAACATTACTTATAGTCCATTATGGTTTATTCAATGATAGACGTCAACAAGGCTGCTTCATGAAATCTTCCCTTCAATCTAAGCAGCAGACACTGTGATGACGTTAACATGTCTACGGCCAGGAAGCTATGACTGGTTTGAATGTAATGCATCTCATGATGATGATGTGACGCTTCTCAAACACAATTATCCAGACATGGACCAGCAGTGTGTTGTGTGTGACAATGGACAACGCCCTCTGTTTCAGTGTGTGTGTGTGTGTGTGTGTGTGTGTGTGTGTGTGTGTGTGTGTGTGTGTGTGTGTGTGTGTGTGTGTGTGTGTGTGTGTGTGTGTGTGTGTGTGTGTGCGTGCGTGTGTGTGTGCGTGTTCATGTGGAAACTCTGCCTAACAGAACTCATAGTTCCAGTCCAACTATATATAGATGGTTCCCTAGAGACATCTTTACTGCATTACTTGGACTCAAATCTGAGTCAGTTCCCATTTGATTTGTAATCACTTCCAAGAGAAGTCTTAAACCAGGAAGTGATTTGAAGAACGAACAGACACAAAGACACACACACATAACAATACCTTTGGCAAGTGAATCAACGCATAGCAATCTGTCAAGTCAAATATCCTCCCTCATGTAAATGAACACATGGCCAACGCTTCCTTTCTTTCACAGCCTAAAGGAGAAAACTCACCAGACCGATTGTCGGCCTGTACGGTAGGGGGCCGTTCATTTGCCATTCATTCGCTTGCTGGCGGTTCGGTCTGTTATAGGGTCCTCCTGCCGGCACTCTGTTCAGAGGTGCTAAGTACTCTCGGCCGGTAGACACTCGACAATCTTACTGGTCTGTTCGTGCCTTTGGAGTAAAGATTTCACTACATTCATATCAACATACCTGAGATTACTGATCTCTCTAATCAAGCAAAGGTTTTCCAGGCATATTTCAGTCTCATGATTGTATTCAGACATCCTAGAGAGGGCGACTTCTAAAACCATACATGGTTATAGTCATCACAGGCCTATAATAACTCCTACCATGGGGATTAGGAAATAGATCATTAAGTACATTTATGCACATTGCTGTTCAACTTGAGTGTTTTTCAGGGAAACGTGCTAGTCTGCACTCTTTGGCTGTCTCTTTGTCTAAATCGTGGGAGAGAGAGTAATGCCAGTATGCAAATCATATTTGAGATCCATGTAATCATTACACAGTACAGACGGAGACTAAAACCAGATACCTGATTGAAATAATCATCATTTGTAGCTCTGGGCTTGTAATTATAAAGCGTTTCATAGTAGGTGTGGTGATCTAGGATCAGTTTTGCTATGTAGATTATAATGAATGGACAGAGGGGGGACCTGATCCTAGATCAGCACTCCTACTCAGATACTTTATGAAAATAGGCCCTGGTCCTTCCTTTAGTTTGTGCATTGAGTGTTCATGGATGGGCAACTGGCAGCCTGCAGGCCGCACAATTTTGAAGGCCCTTGGATCAATTGGCTGACAGCCGTGGTATATCAGACCGTATACCACGGGTATGACAAAACATTTACTCTTACTGATCTAATTTAAGCTGGTAACCAGCTTATAATAGCAATAAGGCACCTCAGGGTGTGGTATATGGCCAATATACCATGGCTAAGGGCTGTATCCAGGCACTCCGCGTTGCGTCGTGCTTAAGAACAGCCCTTAGCTGTGGTATATTGGCCATATACCACACCCCCTTGGGCATTACTGCTTAAGTAATAATGATGAGTTCAGCTTTTTTGTGGCCCCCACCCCCATCAAAGTTGCACATCCCTGATATAGGTCATATTCAGGTCAACATTTCAGGTAACAACAGAATGTTTAGTCTGTCTTCTAAAAAATTTCCATAACTAAATACCACACAGGTTAAACATTATGTTTTCCATATATCATACCACCCAGTATTTGCTTATGAAAGGATTGGTACCTTTGATGACAAAGGCCTCTGCGAGCAGACGCAGGTGGTAGACGGGCTGCTCGTCCCCCGTCAGCTCGTCTATGCCCACCCTTGCACACATGCCCTGGGCGTCACGGTAATGACCCTGGACATAGTGTATTTTGGCCATCAGGAGAAGAGCCTCGTTCAGGTGCCTGGGCTGTGTGGGGACATACAGAGAGAGAGACACAACACGAAGGCTGTTACGAGAGGCTAAGTGAAGGGTAACACAGAGAAAACAGGTACATACTGTATACAATGCATTTGGAAAATATTCAGAACCCTTCCCTTTTCCCACATTTGTTACATTACAGCCTTATTCTAAAATTGATTTTAAAAAATTATAATAATCCTTCTACAACCAATACCCTATAATGACAAAGCAAAAACTGTTTTTTAGTTTTTTTTGGTCATTTATAAAAGATACAAATTAGAAATACCTTATTTACATAAGTATTCAGACCTTTTGCTATGAGACTCGAAATTGAGCTCAAGTGCATCCTGTTTCAATTGATCATCTTTACCTGTGGTAAATTCAATTGATTGGACATGATTTGGAAAGGTACACACCTGTCTATATAAGATCCCACAGTTGACAGTAAATGTCAGAGCAAAAATCAAGCCATGAGGTCGAAGGAATTGTCCCTAGTGCTCCGAGAGAGGATTGTGTCGAGGCACAGATCTGGGGAAGGGTACCGTAAACATTTCAATAGCATTGAAGGTCCCCAAGGACACAGTGGCCGCCATCATTCTTAAATTAAAGAAGTTTGGAACCACCAAGACTCTTCCTAGAACTGGCTGCCTGGCCAAACGGAGCAATCAGGGAAGAAGGGCCTTGGTCAGGGAGGTGACCAAGAACCCGATGGTCACTCTGACAGAGCTCCAGAGTTCCTCTGTGGCGATGGGAGAACTGTCCAGAAGGACAACAATCTCTGCAGAACTCCACCAATCAGGCCTTTATGGTTCAGTGGCAAGATGGAATCCACTCCTCAGTAAAAGGCACATGACAGCCTGCTTGGAGTTTGTCAAAAGGCACCTAAAAGACCGTCAGACCATGAGAAACAATATTCTCTGGTCTGAAGAAACCAACATTGAACTCTTTGGCTTGAATGCCAAGTGTCACGTATGGAGGAAACCTGGCACCATCCCTACGGTGAAGAATGATGGTGGCAGCATCATTCTGTGGGGATGTTTTCAGTGACAGGGACTGGGAGACTAGTCAGGATCAAGAGAAAGATGAACGAAGCAAAGTATAGCGAGATCCTTGATGAAAACCTGCTCCAGAGCGCTAAGGACCTCAGACTGGTGCCAAGTTTCACCTTCCAACAGGACAATGACCCTAAGCCCACAGCCAAAACAAAGAAAGGAGTGGCTTTGGAACAAGTCTTTGAATGTCCTTGATTGGCCCAGCCAGAGTCCGATCGAACATCTCTGGAGAAACCTGAAAACAGCTGTGCAGCATCACTCCCCACCCAATTTGACAGAGGTTGAGAGGATCTGCAGAGTCCCCAAATACAGGTGTGCCAAGCTTGTAGCGTCATACCCAAGAAGACACAAGGCTGTAAACGCTGACAAATGTGCTTCAATAAAGTACTGAGTAAAGGGTCTGAATACTTATGTAAATGTAATATTTCAGTATTTCTAAAAACCTGTTTACGCTTTGTCATTATGGGCTATTGTGTGTAAATTGATGAGGAAAAAACAATATAATCCATTTTAGAATAAGGCTGTAACGTAACAAAATGTGGAAAAAGGCAAGGAGTCTGAATACTTTCCGAATGCACTGTATAAAGGATAGACTGATTGGAAACATGGTGAAACATGTTAACGTGATAGAAAGCTAAGTAGAATAGGAGGAAGTAAGATGTAGAGGGAGGTGACACAGAGGGGAGATGCTCAGACTGACCCCCAGGAGCCCCCTGCTCAGGATGGAGTTGAGGTAGCCCTTTGACCGGGACAGTTTGGGCTGGTTGATGTCCGTCAAAGGTGTAGCATTGCGTAACAGCCTCAGGTTGTCCTGCAGACACTCCTCCAGCAGGGCCTCTGCCAATAACAGCGTCCCGTAGTCATCTGGAGGAGGGCACAGGGAAATAGGACAGAATTCAGTGTAGTTAAAGGGGTTGGTGGGCTGAGCGCAGAGTGGGAGTCCAGGGTCAGGGATCAGCTGCTTTGGGACACAAAATAAACCCAGCCCAATCCATCATAGCATAATTTCCCACAAGCCCCCGAGAGAAGGGAGAAAAAAACACCAGGGGAGCCTAAAACTGAAGTCACTGGATGGCAATACAAGTCACTTGCAAACACTCCTCTCCCGTCTCTGGTGGTGTGTTCTGACGCCAAGTCTGTGACTGGAGTATATGTCCTGGCATCTCTGACACACAGTAGCACCCCATGCTTATGAGACTGGCCCAGTCAAGGTTTGTCACTTGAAAGGGATGATAGGGGCTGGAGAATGTTTAATGTGATGTACAGGGTTGGGGATGAACTGATTACATGTAAAACAGTTACATATAATCTGATTACAAAAAACGGTACCTGTAATCAGTTACGTTACCAGCAAACATATTGTAATGAGATTATAGATACTTTTGAAAAAAAATCATGATTACTTCTTGGATTACTTTTAAATGCACAAATTATGTTTGTGAAAAAATACATTGACACCTTTCTGTTTTCTCAATGACATTCAATTCAGCATTGAAAAAAGGCAACCTGTGCGAACCTGACCACAAGTCAGAGACCACTATGATGACACACCAAATATGTTTGATGGATAATTTTTGTCTTCTAATGCCTCTTAATGGGAAAGTAATCCAAAAGTAACGGAACGTTATCAGATTACATTACTGTGAAAAGTGATGTTACTGATTACAATTTTGGACAGGTAACTAGCAACAGATTACATTTAGAAAGTAACCTACCCAAACCTCGTGATGTACAGTATTTATTTTGTATTTGTATTTAAACTTTATTTAACTAGGCAAGTCAGTTAAGAACAAATTCTTATTTTCAATGACGGTCTACTAAATTAAGAATATGTGGTCATAATGCATAAAACAAATAATTCTGCTCTCTAAAACATGAACTACAATCCAGCAGCAACGTGGAATGTTCATGTGGTGGATAAATTCTCCAGGAGAATAACATATCCTCTACACAGCATCTGAATAAAGCTACATTATCTTCAGCACACTGTTCTGATCTCAAAACGTCCTGGTCAGAGACTGATCGTGATTTCACCCTTGTCTTGAATTGCAACTTGTAGTCGGCGCCGACAGATAGGGCAGCTCTGCTTCCAGCTCCTAAGCAACTTTGCAGTATTTTTTTTGTGTGTGTGTTATTTCTTACATTTATTAGCCCAGATTTTTGGTGGGGCCATCACTAGCCACCTTCCACCCGGTTACGCAACCCTGCACTTTAGAGGCTGCTGCCATATACACTGGCCACTTTAATAATGGAACACTAGTCACTTTAAAAATATGTAAATTATGTTTACACACTGCTTTACTCATTTCATATGTATATACTATATTCTATTATACTGTATTTTAGTCAATGCCACTCCGACATTGCTCGTCCTAATATTTATATATTTCTAAATTCCATTATTTTACTTTTAGATTTGTGTGTATTGTTGGAGCTAGGAACACAAGCATTTTGCTTTCTTTTTTTTTAACAACTAGGGACAGTGTTGTTACAAAATCAAAAAGGGCAAAACTATGGGCAAACTGTCAACATCAAGACAGACTTTAACAGAAGACCAGCTAGGGATGACTTGAATTCTACACACTCTGGCACAACACATTTAGCAGTTCTGTACACCTGCAGGCATGGTGAAAACAGTCTCAGGTGGGCAGTGGGAGTTCCATCTGGCTGATCAAATGACATCAAATGACAAGATTTGGTCATTAACACAATAACAGTGACACGCAGCAAGGTCGTGAGCCATGTCACCTTACCCCATGTTTACTTTAACGACATGAGGTGAGTAGCTACATTTGGCTACCCACTTCAGACTGAGTACACAGTAGATTTGAATATATAGACTGCACTCCTGGTGAATGTGCTTGAGTGGTGTGTTATAATACATGGAAAATAATTTTTAAAAATTAACAAATGACAGTGATAGTGACAATCAGTTAATACATTTTCACTACAATATGTTCTGTGTTTTAAACATTGTCCATTGAGAGGTGTAAGGTGATTATGTAGTTGTTCGAATTGTAAGCTACTGCAGTTTGGGCATACCTAAAGCTGTTCGTTTTCATTGTTTGTAGAGTAAGCGCTTACTTGCAGAGTACAAAGTCCAACTCATGCGGAACTATTGCCATCCCTGTCTGGACATGTGACAAAAACTTAGTCAGGAAAAAGAAACCTATACCAGAATCCAACAGGTAGTTATCACTCACCGTCTTCGTGAAATCTGGCGGCCACGAGTTGCTCTACGATAGTGGGTATCTTGTCCCACTGGCACTCTGCTCTGTAGCGGTCGATCTCAGCTTCCAGACGGTATTGCGAGAAAGAGACCCTATTGGATGCCATGCCCGCTCTAGATCCCGATCTGTCTCGGTGAACGTACTCCCCTGATACCCGGGGAGTAACTGCGGACTGGCAAACAAATCATGAATAAAGTGTAATGCCATCTATGAGCATGTGCGGCTGCCCGAACGTCCCTCCTCATTAACATTTTGGGTGGACATGTCAAAATATTATGTAATCATCATTTATTCTTAAATACCAATCAGTCAATGTGGACTAGCACACACAATGAAAAAAGCAATGCTGTTAACGAGTTGTATACCAACTCAGAGGCTACTGTAGGACAGGTGCTTCAGTTTGAGGATGAGATTGGGAGATTTGTGTGTACTTTTGCAGATTCAGATTAGTTTATTTTTCATAATAACAATTTAATGAAGTAGTTTATGATTGCTTTATAGCTAGTCAACATATAATAACTCCTTGTAGTCGACTCTACCCTATTACGCTTGTATTTAGTTTGCATACACTAGGTCTACACACCTAAACTATTTTAGGGGAAAAATCCATTCTTGTAGAATTTTTTTCTTTTCTTTACCCTACATTGTAATACGGTAGAAGCAACACATTAGCTAGCCTATAGGCTGCTGAAAACGTTTTGCTTTGAAGTGCCTTTTGCCCTAGATAACCGTCCTAGATTTCCCTTCAAAAGCTTTCCCCAACTAGATCAATTCCTGGGATTAGCGCTAATAGCCCACTAGAGTGCAGAGGGTATAGATACAACAGTAAAGTTCAAACTGTGGATCTAAGAGACACACAGGTGGCAAGTTATTATTCCGGATTTTTACCGCAGTGTATGTCCAATCCCTCAATAAATCCTAAATAGGCTACTGTATTTAAAAGGTCAATTGTCAACTATTTTCATTGCCCGACTTTCAGGTTTTGTGGCTCAAGGTAGCTAGGCCCACACCTGCCATATGGTCTGCTCAGACAATTCATCATTGTATGGTAACGCGTGACTATGAGGGTCTCAGCTGTTGAAAAACCATTGGCAAAGAATGTAACACTTTACATGTTACAAACTGAATACAAAAATGTATACATATAATTGGCGAGTGCCTTTATTAGAGAGAAAGTGGTGGGGCAAACAATTATCTGAATGACCATTTGTCAAGAATACAATACATTATTTAATAGACCTTGACATGATGGTAGAACACATTTTTGCTGGCAGTTTCCCAGGACGGCTGCTAAATCGGTCTTTCACAAAAACATTGGAAAACGACAGCTCGAAACACTTGACCCGCTACACAGCAAACTAATGTTTAGGTCAGGATAAGTTTCTATTGCTAATCCACCCTCAAATTTTCGGAAAATAGATTTGGTGGCTTAATTTTCCCTATGAAAGGTTGATATTTGCTTGTCAAATGTGTTTACTTAACAAATTCAACGAAATACCCAGTGAACAACTACATTCACATTCCTGTTTTGCACAGGTGTCTGGGTTTGGCTACCTCACGCCTTCAAATCTCTGACGCAAAATGCCGATATCCAATCAGAATTTAGCTGTCGTGTCCGTGAGTTGAAAGGTGACTACGGCTCACAGTAATGCCCAAAAAGGTTGAAGAAAATACATGTAGTTAATTTACAAGCGAACTATTCCAAGTCTGTTTGTCAACTGGTGAGTATGCATTTTAATCATTCATATCGCTGCAGATCCATTACGGTGTGCTTGTTATCACCATATGAATGATCTTGCTAAACTAGCTGATGTTCTTAAACCAACTAAGTGCAAGTATTATTAACTTTAGCCAGCCATGTGTCTATCAACAACATCACTAGCTAGATTGTATTCTGAACTGTACATATAATAACATATCACTGAAAACAATGAAGATATTATTGCCTGAAAATAATTCAATTCCATTTGATCAATCTTCTGATTCTTCTGCCATGTATGTGTTTCCAAAAGTTAACATATGGGCTCATAGATGGATCACCTATTTCTAGTGAAAGCTCTTGCCATTCAGTGACGAGCGACACTGGCTGTTCTGTGCCTTCACCTTGCTTGCAACCATTGTTCATATTATTCAGCTTTGATTAACTTTGTTGTTAAAATGATGTCCCTTGCTCACGCTCTCTGTCTGTGTCTGTATCTGTGTAGTTACTGTACAGCCCAGAATGGTGTTAAGAGTAAGTAGCAAGAGGAGTGTGGTGTGGGGCTGGCTACTCCTGGTCTCCTGCTTTCTGCTGTCTGTTCGTTCACATGAGCAGGCAGCCCACGAACACCCACCGGAGAGTCACCGTCCTAACATGCACCTGGACAAGAACATGGTCCATGACAGAGAGTGAGTAAAGGGTTATGTTCATTAGGATCCTCTGCTCTTTAATGCTTTGCAACAGAAGAAGTACAGATAGATAGATAGATAGAACTCCTATCTATCTATCTATCTATCTATCTATCTATCTATCTATCTATCTATCTATCTATCTATCTATCTATCTATCTATCTATCTAAATAGTTTGCTCTATTCCAAGCTTTACCGATCATTTGGCAGACAGTGTGTGCATGGTTAATGCACTGAGCAGTGTCTCTCCTATGTCCTCTAAGACACATCATGGAGCATCTGGAAGGTGTGATTGACAAGCCGGAGTCGGATATGTCGCCGCAGGAGCTGCAGTTGCACTACTTTAAGATGCACGACTATGATGGCAACAACTTACTGGATGGGCTGGAGTTGGCCACAGCCATCACCCATGTGCACAAAGAGGTATGTGTGAAAGGAAAAACATAATGTAAAAAATATATATATATTATCAGCCAATGATGCCACATACTGTATGTACTTTATTCATCTACACACTCGTGCACTTCCATGTTTCCACATTTTCTGTAGGAAAAAGGAGAGGATAGCCAGCCTATGAAAGAAGAGGACCTCACAAGCCTTATAGATGACGTTCTGAGGGACAATGACAAAAACAACGACGGGTACATAGACTACGCCGAGTTTGCCAGGTCCCTGGAGTAGAGGAGAGACGGTGCCTAACTATTGGGGTCTGGCTCCGTGCACTGCACACCACCACACCACTTTCTCCACCACACCACGTTAATTTACCTGAGCCGGTGTGCATGTCTCACGCTCTCTGTGGGGCTATCACTATCCTTCATCTGTCCAGACAGCATCTATACCAGAGGTGGGCAAACGTCTTGGCTTGAGGGCTACATTGGGATTTTTCGAAAATCAACGGAGGGTCGCACAGATTTTGTTTTGACCAATTTTGTTGTTTGTCAAAACCTATTTGCGGGTCAGAAAAAGGGCAGTCATTTGAAACTATTTAGGTCCGTTATCATTCCTACATACTTTCTATCTGGTTTCAGACGTTCAAGTGTGACCTGCACTTTTTAAGCCCTGTCCCCCAAAACAAAATAAAAGGGTTTTACTCAAAACTCCTGTGGGCCAGATTGAAAGGTTTGCCCAGCCCTGATATATACAGTAGATTATTCAATTATTACTTTAATTATTAAACTGCCAATTGTGTCTACTGTATGCTAGCAACTAAACTAGTTCAGTCATTTTAGAATGAAATTCTTGAGCAGGTATTCACCTAAGCGCTGCTTTGCTGTATAAAATCCAGGGTTATGGACCAAAGGTTTTGATATTTATGCATCCAATCAAGTTAGGCCATTCATGACAACTGCCTGTGGTCCTTAACTTTAAGAGTGGCCTTTACTACTACTGCACCATTCTTGTACTATTTACTTATAGTGGGAATGTTACAGCCCGGATGCAGTATACTGTACCACAGAGTATGTGGGAGTGTGGGAATGGCAAAGCAGGTTTGGAGGATTTGTCTGACGCTCAGAAACGAGCCATGAACAGGGCTGCTTTCAGTTGGAACAAAATGGAAGACTGTGTTTAGAAACGGAGGCGGTAATACCTGGGCTAAGTCCTACTGCTCGTTCTTGTTTTCAAAAACGCTTTCTCCCATTTGTTTGAACCGAATGTGACTCAGGTAACATAAAAGCCACACTTGGTACGGGTTTGGTTCTGGTCAGACACAGTCAATCACAAATCATTTTTCTGCTGATCCACACGTACTTTACATCCCTTACATAGACTCTTACCCACCAACCTGAACGCACAATTCCGCTTACAGCAGGGCTGATACTTGAGATGAACAAAATCTGAATTTTAATACAGAACATGTGTTGTGCAGCGCATTGTGATTTCTTCATCACTGGATTCACTTTGACTTATAGCACAGTGAGACCTCTGGGTGACAGCAATACTGAAGGGTTAACTTAATTGTACAGATGTGCTATAAGTAGAATGCAGGGTTATGTTGCTATAAATGCCATTGAAGTAATGATGTTACATTATGTGTCGTTAGACCACACTTGATTCTTTCCAAATGAGCTCCATTGCTGTCAAACAGTTACAGATCATTAGGTTACCAGGTCTTTATGCTATAAGGTCCAGGTCTATATTCAACCCATTTATAATACTTCCAAATGAATACTGAAACTTTATTTGTTACAAAAGAGTTCTAATTTCATCATTCAGTGACGGTTGTTCGATGAATACAGGTTACTTGAATAGAAATGTGTTATTAAAATCTATAAAATTACAAGAGTAGTAGACACATGCAACTGTGTTGTCTTTGCAATATGCTGCAATAAACAAATATATATATGACTGTCTTCTCTGATGTTTTATGTTGAATATGTCTCAAAGTGGCATTCGCATACTGCAGCCTTCTTGAGTACATGTTAGTGCAGATCTGTCTGAGGTGTAGGTTATGATAATAGACTTCCAGTAATTGCGCTAACGCTAGTTAGCATCTTCCTTTAAGTCAAAACTGTAACTCGGCCACTCAACAACATACTCTGTCTTCTTGGTAAGCAACTCCGGTGTAGATTTGGCCTTGTGTATTAGGTTATTGTCCCTCTGAAAGGGGAATGCACCTTATTGTCTGGAAAGCAGAATGAACCAGATTTCCATCTAGGATTTGGCCTGTGCTTAGCTCCATTCCATACATATTTTTATCCTGTAAAACTCCCCAGTCCTTAATGATTACAAGCATACCCATAACATGATGCAGCCACCACTATACTTGAAAATATGGAGAGTGGTACTCAGTAATGTATGGTATTGGATTTGCCCCAAACATAACCATTTGTATTCAGGACAAAGAGTCCATGTGACTTGTTAAGCACATTCTTACTCCTGAACTTATTTAGGCTTGCCATAACAGCGGTTGAATGCTTATTGACTCAAAACATTTCAGCTTTTCATTTTGAACAAATTTGTCAGAATATTTAAAAACATAATTCCACTATGACATGGGGTCGTGTGTGTAGGCCAGTGACAAAAACATATCTATAAATACATTTTAAATTCACACAATTTGAAAAAGTCAAGGGGTGTGAATACTTTCTGAAGGCACTTGTACGAAATGGATGACATTGTATACAATTGTGGGGACCCGTTTTGACTTGTGAACGCTACTTTCAAATCTACTGGCTGAAATGATACAAAACCTTTCTAGCATCAATTTAACATTTAAACAAACAAATCACTCCCAATACACACTACTTTATTTACTGTGAAAATACAAAAAGGCATTAGAAAGATGTATAGTGTATTTCAGACAATCTATATGGATAATTCAAGACTACCCACGAATGTCTTTCTCTCAGTTAGGCTACCCTGAACTTTCAAGAAAACATGCAATGTCAGGTATTCAATGGGAGAAGGAGTTTAGTCATTCTCACTATTCTCTAAATTCTTCCTGTTCTTTAGTTACTAGCTATCACTGTATAGATACAAAAAACTGTATTTTGTCATCTAATCTAAGGTGCAATGAATAACTGTTAGTTCTTCGAGACACAGCCTATAAGAGCTTGTCTACTTCCCGACGTAGAAGTTATTCTTTCTTTAGTTCCAGTGAGAGCCAGGGTCTAGAGCAGGCATGGAGGTCAGGGAGAACACAGGTGTGGCCAGGTTGCTGGGTGGGGCTCCAATGTTCCGTAGTGGGCTGTACCACTCCTCGTGCTGGCGGGGGGGTTGTGGCTCTGGTGGGACTGTGGGGCAGGAACACTGGCTGGCTGAGCCTGGGTGGTGGGAGTGGGAGTAACCACCTGAGGGCAGCATAGAAGGGAACCGGGGGATATGGTGAGCCAGGGAGTGAGGGTAGTACTGACGGGTCAACCCTGTGGACTGAACACACATGCTGCCCAACAGTGCCCCGTGCCCTGGCATCATGGCCATTGGCAAGAGCTTCTGAGACGCACGCTCCTGCCTGCGGTATTTGGCACGGCGATTTTGGAACCATACCTGTGAAATACAATAAAAAATGAACTTAACTGGGTTGAATTTGAGATTTAACCATTTTATAGGACAATGGATAGTAAGTACAGTGGGGCAAAAAAGTATTTAGTCAGCCACCAATTGTGCAAGTTCTCCCACTTCAAAAGATGAGAGAGGCCTGTAATTTTCATCATATGTACACTTAAACTATGACAGACAAAATGAGAAAGAAAATCCAGAAAATCACATTGTAGGATTTTTAATGAATTTATTAGCAAATTGTGGTGGAAAATAAGTATTTGGTCAATAACAAAAGTTTATTTCAATACTTTGTTATATACCCTTTGTTGGCAATGACAGAGGTCAAACGTTTTATGTAAGTCTTCACAAGGTTTTCACACACTGTTGCTGGTATTTTCAACTCCCTCCAAAGATTTTCTATGGGGTTGAGATCTGGAGACTGGCTAGGCCACTCCAGGACCTTGAAATGCTTCTTACAAAGCCACTCCTTCGTTGCCCGGGCAGTGTGTTTGGGATCATTGTCATGCTGAAAGACCCAGCCACGTTTCATCTTCAACGCCCTTGCTGATGGAAGGAGGTTTTCACTCAAAATCTCACAATACATGGCCCCATTCATTCTTTCCTTTACACGGATCAGTCGTCCTGGTCCCTTTGCAGAAAAACAGCCCCAAAGCATGATGTTTCCACCCCCATGCTTCACAGTAGGTATGGTGTTCTTTGGATGCAACTCAGCATTCTTTGTCCTCCAAACACGACGAGTTACCTGTATTAATGGCACCTGTTTGAACTTGTTATCAGTATAAAAGACACCTGTCCACAACCTCAAACAGTCACATTCCGAACTCCACTATGGCCAAGACCAAAGAGCTGTCAAAGCAAAAATCCCAGAACCACACGGGGGGACCTAGTGAATGAACTGCAGAGAGCTGGGACCAAAGTAACAAAGCCTACCATCAGTAACACACTACGCCGCCAGGGACTCAAATCCTGCAGTGCCAGACGTGTCCCCCTGCTTAAGCCAGTACATGTTCAGGCCCGTCTGAAGTTTGCTAGAGAGCATTTGGATGATCCAGAAGAAGATTGGGAGAATGTTATATGGTCAGATGAAACCAAAATATAACTTTTTGGTAAAAACTCAACTCGTCGTGTTTGGAGGACAAAGAATGCTGAGTTGCATCGAAAGAACACCATACCTATTGTGAAGCATGGGGGTGGAAACATCATGCTTTGGGACTGTTTTTCTGCAAAGGGACCAGGACGATTGATCCGTGTAAAGGAAAGAATGAATGGGGCCATGTATCGTGAGATTTTGAGTGAAAACCTCCTTCCATCAGCAAGGGCATTGAAGATGAAACGTGGCTGGGTCTTTCAGCATGACAATGATCCCAAACACACCGCCCGGGCAACGAAGGAGTGGCTTCATAAGAAGCATTTCAAGGTCCTGGAGTGGCCTAGCCAGTCTCCAGATCCATAGAAAATCTTTGGAGGGAGTTGAAAGTCCTGGTTGCCCAGCAACAGCCCCAAAACATCACTGCTCTAGAGGAGATCTGCATGAAGGAATGGGCCAAAATACCAGCAACAGTGTGTGAAAACCTTGTGAAGACTTACAGAAATTGTTTGACCTCTGTCATTGCCAACAAAGGGTATATAACAAAGTATTGAGATAAACTTTTGTTATTGACCAAATGCTTATTTTCCACCATAATTTGAAAATAAATAAAAAATCCTACAATGTGATTTTCTGGATTTTTCTTTCTCATTTTGTCTGTCATAGTTGAAGTGTACCTATGATGAAAATGACAGACCTCTCTCATCTTTTCAAGTGGGAGAACTTGCACAATTAGTGGCTGACTAAATACTTTTTTGCCCCACTGTATGTCATGGCCTTTCCTTTGTAAATGAAAACTGTTTGAGTTAGACATCGCAATTATGAAATCCCGGTGTACGGATAAATAGGCCCAAGCCCACTGACCTGTATGCGTGCCTCATTGAGTTTGGTGAGCCGCGCTAGTTCCTCACGGCAGTAGATGTCGGGGTAGTGGTTCTGTCCAAACGCCATCTCCAGCTGGTCCAGCTGCTTGTGACTGAAGGTGGTGCGATGGCGCCTGCGCGCTGGGGATGGATAGGCTCTCCCACGCCTGCTGAGGCCTAGGGCCATACTGTCAAATGGGCCTTTTCTGGCTGGGCTGCCCACATCTGTAGGCGGGATAAGAATAGGTTGAGTGGGTGAGGACTTTGAATTGAACAGTAAAATTGTGGCTGAGTTTCTTGATTATACTCTAGTTCACCTTTCATGAGGTAGGCTGGCCAGGCCTATAAACCTACTTGTGTTTCACGTTCACCACATAGGAAGTCGCCCAAATTTGTAAGGACACATTTCACTGATGAATGTCCTTTTAAAAAAAAAAATAGGGATTACATGACTTTATCTTTCCCCATCAACCTCGAGCAACCTAATAGCCACGAGGCTTTGCTGACCAAATTCAATCTCGTGAGAAAGAGATACCAGAGACATGGGGATTTGTCCGAGATTAAGTTAACAATAGCTAACAGTGACTAATTTGTCAAATTGGTTGACATAGTTGACTGGCTGTTCACATTACGCTGGATGGCAAACAGACATAAGGAACAGGGAACTGGCCAAAATAGTATTTTATATTTGACATTTTTGTTTGTTATTCTTTCAATCATTTTCCTCAAAGTCTAGAAATATAAAGGACTTACATTTTTCTGTCCATTTTCATATAAAATATTTGAATGAAAACAATTGGCTAATACTGCAACATTAACTCATGATATTTACACTTAAATCATGCAGATATAAATTAAAGGCCTATAACCATGTATAATTAGTTATTAATAACGTAACTTCAGAATACAATTTTGACTGATACAATAGAATTTTGACAGAAAATAGCATTTGGACTAACCTGCGCTGGAGCTGACGATGGTAATATCAGAGTACATCTCTGCACGCTGCTGCTGACTCTTGACACCATCCACGGGTGACTTAACCTGGGCCATCTTCACAGGTGTGGTCTGTGATGCTACAGTCAGGAACGCTAGCATACATTGAGCTACCTGTTGCTTTTCCCACCGTGTCTAGCCGTGACATCACATGCCATTCCCACCCACCTCTACATTTACCTGGCTATGGCTTTCCTCAAGTATCTTCTCAGGTCACAAAAGGTCATGGGCTACAAGATTTACTCAAGGCAGACCGAAAGTGACAAAGTGCTCACTGAGTCACAAGAATTAAAGCATTATGCTTATCTATGGGATTGATTCCATTGAAAATGATGTTCATAGAAAATGTATATCCTGTATTCTAATTTATCATGTTTATTCTTGATATGAAATCAAACATAATACCATAATCTACCTTGGATTTAAAAAAGGATGTGTGCATTCATTCACTTCTTTACAATATTACTGAAGGGCAAGTAGGACATGTAAAACAAACTGAGTGACATTTGCTGAGTGAAATTGCAATGGTGCCTATGTCCACTAGGTGGCAACACAACCTTTACCGTCTGACCATGAGCGTGTGCTAGGGAGACTGCTCTTTGGTACAGATTCGTCTCCCTCCCCAGCACACTCTCCTGTCCTCTCTCATCCTGACTTATTAGGCTGTAGGTAAAAAATTACAGTTTCATAGCTACGTCTCTGTCTTTCTTTCAACATGTTATCTCAAATGACCCTACTCCCTTCCGTTCGTTTTATTTGGTTCAACTCAAATGTTTTCTCATGGGAATTGAGCTGGTATGACAGTGTTGGCAGTCATTCCCATGATGCTAAACTCGGCGCAGGCCAGTGCAGAAGAATGGCCTTTTCACATGAGTGGACACTGGGCAGAGTCCCAAATATACCCAAGTCATGACATGAGAGCATGTAGGCCGATTCAGCAACTTTTAGTGGGCAAGCAATGTCAATTTATACTCAGTGAAAGAAATGATACTTTACTACTATATGGTATGGGCCATCACAGGAGCTGTACAGGTGTGTCTGTGTGTACATGTACAAGAGAGTCTTCAAGTAGCACATCCCCATTTAACCTGCTTGTTTAATGGTGTCATCATTGGACATTTGATCTCACCTCCATGTGACGTAGTCATCCTCGTCAAAGCACTTATTAATAAGCGTCAGAAGCATAACATCTGAGGAGGCGACATGTAAGGGTGTAGTAGGGACTAGGGATTGTTTGTATTCCCAGAAAAAAAGGGTAACACTTCATAGCCTGCAGGAATAATGCATTATGCTGCAGTTATAATGCATTGTACAACTTGCAATAAGCATGCATGACCCCCTGTGAGGTTTTATACACTGCTCATGATACCTGGATTATGAAACCCACTGAATACCTGATCAGCTTTCGCATGGAAAAGCTCTTGTTGAATTGCCCCCAAAAAGACATGTTACAATGAATAAACTTCAAGATCTTGTCTTGACAATGTCCCTTTCCTTGTTCAAATGTCTCTTTATGTAAAAAGGCCTAATTTGATTCCTTGTGATATATTGTCTCTGAGGACATAATGATGCCTGCACCTCCTCTCACCATCATGTCTGTCTGTGCTCTACAGATCCCACATTGATCTTTCCTGTTCCCAACCACTGGCCTTAACAAATGACTCAATTTGCCTATGTATCCGCCAGCCCACCTGTCCGTCAATCCGTCTGTCTCTCAATCTCTCTCTCTCGCAGTGCATGCTGGGAGTTTTTGGAGTTTGAATGTTTGGTGTGGAAGGCTCTGTCCTAACTAACTTTCTTGATTCTGTCCTTGGTCTTTTCTTTCAATTGTATTTTCTGTGGTGGAGGGTTAATGCACTATTTGTTTTAGCGGTATGCACAGGTTTTTTCAAAGTTAGGGTGGAAGAGGATAGAGTTAGTTTCCTGGGGTTTGGAAGGTGTGGTGTGTGCGATGGCTTCTCAATCTAGCGCAGAGGAGATGCTGTCGTTACGACATGGATTCAGGTGTGTTCCTGAGAATGGAGTTAAAGTGGAGGAGGTTCTGCTTGCAGTCAGTGAACAGGTAGGAGCTGAATTTATACATTCCGCTTCTAGAATGAACAAAGCTGTGGTTGTGTTCATGCAAAGAGCAAATTTGGTTGGTAGGCTAATTGCTAGTGGAATATTTGTACGGGGTGTGTTGGTGCCAATTTCACCTCTTTCTACCCCTTCGACAAGGGTGGTGGTTGCAAATTTGCCTCCGTTTATTACAGATGATCCCAATCAGGAAAGAGCTGAGTCGTTTTGGTAAGTTTGCTAGCGGTTTTCGTGTCGGCAGGTTTTCAGACAGATGCCGTTAAGTATGTTGTTTCATTCCGGAGGCAAGTGTTTGTGTTTCTGAATAACAATGAGCAACAGCTAAATGCACATTTTAAAGGGAAGCATGGGGAGGGCTCTACGTAGGGCTCTACGCAGGGTTTGCTAGCACAGATAGTCTACAGTGTTTTGAGTGTGAGGATTTGGGGCATAAGAGCTTTGCGTGCCCACATAAAGGCCGTAGACAAGGTGAGGGCACAAGCGCCAGTGGGAGAAATCGAGGTCAATGTGCAGGGGGCAGTGAGATGCAGACAGCAGAGGCTGGGCCTAGTCATGTCAGGGATGGTGGTGTAGATGAGGCTGGGCCTGTTCACGGGGCAGCAGGGTAGCCTAGTGGTTAGAACGTTGGACTAGTAACCGGAAGGTTACATGTTCAAACCCCCGAGCTGACAAGGTACAAATCTGTTGTTTTGCCCATGAACAGGCAATTAACCCACTGTTCCTAGGCCGTCATTGAAAATAAGAATTTGTTCTTAACTGACTTGCCTGGTTAAATAAATACATGTAAAAAAGAGATGGTGGGGTAGCTGAGGCTGGGCCTAGTCATGCTATGGATGGTGGTATAGATGAGGCTGGGCCTAGTCATGCTATGGATGGTGGCGTAGATGAAGGCTGGGTCTAGTCAGGTTATGCTAGTGGATGAGGAGAGTATAGTGGGGAAGTGTAAGAGACTAGGGGGAGGAGGAGGGAAAGGAAAAAGGGTGTGGTCAAGTGGAAAAGGGTGTGGTCAAAGGCACCAAGGAACATCACAAGCCTGGTGCTTGGGGGGAAGGGGCCAGAGAGGAAGGGCAGGTGGTCAGGATGGGAGATGGAGATGAGGAGGAAAGTGAGTCTGAGAAAGAGGACGATGAGGAGTTATTGTTTTCAGACTCCTCTTCAATGGGTCCGGAGCTGACAGCCAGTCAAGCAGAAGGGTCAAAGTACACGTTGAGGGAACTGACAAGGTTCCTGAATGAGACCGAGGGGAAAAAAGTTCATCTTGAGTTTGTAAGATCAGCACAACATGCTATGAAAAATGAGGGGCATGGAGTCCTCTCACCCAGGAAACAGTTTAGGTTGAGGAAGTGGGTCACAACAGTGCGAAAGGGTCGACCTTCAGACTTTGTTTAGATGTATAGTTTCTTTCTGGCACTGGGGCTTTTTGAGCTTTGCTATTGGTCTCTTTCTTTGCTGGCTTTTCTCCCACTTCTTATGGAGACTCTTTGGGTAGGCTCGCTTCATATAAATGGTGCCAGAGATGTGGGAAAGAGGAGTATGTTGGGTGAATATGTAAAACAAGAAAAAGTACAGGTGTTGTTTCTGCAGGAGACGCATAGTGATGTGTTGAGTGAAGTCGATTGGGGGCTCTGGTGGAAAGGGGCAAGTGTGTTGAGCCATGGGACAAATTGTAGTGCAGGGGTGGCAGTCCTTTTTGTACTGGGTCTGTCTGTAAGAATTTGCTTCTCAAAGGAAGTGTGTAGGGGTAGGCTGCTTGTTGTAAAAGCAGAAATTAACAACATGTGTTTGTCTTTATAAATGTGTATGCACCTAGCACAGTGAGAGAGAGGGGAGTTCTATTTGGGTGTCTTAGACAGGAACTCTCACATGTAGCGCCTGAGGAGACGCTGGTGGTCGGCGGGGACTGGAACTGAACAATGGATTTTACGAAAGACAAACGGGGAAGAGCCTCATTCAGTGTCAGTGTTAAGGGACATCATTAATCAGTTCGACCTAGTGGATGTTTGGAGAACTAAACATCCCAACACAAGACAGTACACATGGGTGAAGGTTTTTGGGGCTAGGGTGAGTGCAGCCCGACTTGATCGGTTTAACAGCCCGACTTAATCGGAGCAATAGGCTGTTGGGCGCTACCATTCTCCCGGTGAGTTTTTCAGATCACCACATAACCATGGCTCGGCTGTCTATTTCACCAGGGCCCCGGCAGGCATCCTATTGGAAGTTTAATGTAAAGCTCTTACAAGATGCCACTTTTTGCTCAGGTTTCCAGACCTTTTGGGAAAGGTGGGGGCAGCGAAGAGAGGAGTATGAGTCTCTGAGTCAATGGTGGGATGTGGGGAAAGTCCAAATTCGGCTTTTCTGTCAACATTATACAGCGCTCTCATCCTCAGAGGCTAGGAGAATATTGGGAGAACTAGAGTGTTGTATTAGTGAGATGGAGGTAGAGATTGTAGTGCAAGGCAATGTAGGTCTTCAGGCTAATTTAGCTGAATTACATAGGGACCTGGGTAGTTTTTTTCCAGGTTAAAGCAAAGGGAGCACTTGTAAGAGCTAGGTTCTCCACGCTCAAGGAGATGGATGCTCCCAGCTCCTTCTTCTTTGGTTTGGAAAGACAGAGCGGTGAAGCCAAGGGTATGCATTGTCTACGGCTGTCTGATGGGCAGGTGACCTCTGTGGTGGGGGAGATGCGGGAGCTGACTGACTGATTATTCGGCATTGTATAGGACTTGTTGTTCGCAGGACTCCCTAAGCTCTTTCTAGCACAGAGGGATGAAATGGACATTCCTCTGTTGTCCCATGAACTGGCAGAGGCCTTAAACCAGATGTCTCCCAGTCGTGCACCGGGGGTCGATGGACTCCCAGTGGAGTTTTATAAAACATTCTGGGGAATATTTGAAAAGGACTTTTGCGTGTTGCATGAATGCGTCTGGGTATGAGAGTTGCCGATGAGCTGCCGTCGGGCGGATCTGACTCTCCTGCCCAGAAAAAGGGACTTGTGTGAACTTAAGAACTGGAGGCCTGTGGCATTACTCTGTGCAGACTACAAGAAATTTGCCAAGGTCCTCTGGAGTCTCATCTGGACTCGATAGTACACAAGGACCAAACATATTGTGTACCGGGAAGCTCAATCACGGACAACTTGTTCTTAATTAGGGACATGTTGGACTTGTCGAGAGGTTCTAATGTGAACTTTGGACTGGTCTCTTTAGATCAAGAGAAGGCTTTTGATAGAGTGGACCATGGTATCTGTTTAATGTGATGTCTGTGTTTGGGAATAGTTTTTTGACCTGTGTGAAGCTGTTGTATGCTGGGGGTGTCATGTATGGTCAAGGTGGGAGGGGGGCTCAGTAGGCCAGTCTGGGTGAGATGGGGAATCAGACAAGGATGCCCTCTATCAGGGCAGTTATATACATTAGCCATTGAGCCTTTTTGGGCCTGCTACGCAGGAGACTACAGGGAGTGTGCTAGACAGGCATGGGTGTGGTGACAGACATAGCAGTGTCCACATATGCAGATTATGTTTCTGTGATGGTCAGGGATGGTCAGAATATGCAGGCACTAGAGATCAGTCTGAAGGTGTACAAGGGAGCTTCATCAGCTAAGGTAAACTGGGGCAAGAGCAAAGCACTGTTATGTGGGGCATGGGAGGATAGGGCCCCTCCTCTGCTTCCAGGGGGTTTGCAGTGGTGTTGTGAAGGGCTTAAAGTGTTGGGGGTGTACCTGGTCTCAGAGAAGTGGGTCAGGAAGAACTGGGAGGGGCTGTCACAGGCAGTGGTGTCAAGACTGGCCATGTGGAGGTGGCTCCTGTCCCAAATGTCATATAGAGGGAGGGTGCTGATAATCAACAACCTGGTGGCATCTTCCCTGTGGCATAAACTGGCTGTCCTCAACCCCCCCTGCCGGTCTGCTCGCAGACCTGCAATACAAGCTGGTGGACTTTTTCTGGTCGGGCCATCACTGGCTCAGGGCGGCAGTGCTGTACATGACCATTCACGAAGGAGGAGAGCAGGGTGGCTGCTTTCCGACTAAAGGCGGCGCAGAGACTTCTGTAGCATACTGATGTCGGCTGGAGGGAACCAGCATGCGCACTGCTGAGGAGAGCTGGTCGATTAGGGTTGAACCGGCAGCTGTTCCTCATGAAGCTGGAGAGGCTGAGTACAGCAGGTCTATCAGATGTTTACTCTGCAGTGCTGAGGGCCTGGCAGCTGCTAAGGCCCACACGAGAAGGGGATGTGGAGCCTGGGCTGTGGGTGTGGGAGGAGCCTAATTTCCACAACCCAGCCGTCCCTTGGCGATCGGTTCAGTCGGCCACCCTGCAGAGGCAACCGATGGACGCGAGTTTACAAAGGCTGGGTGACCTGGGACTGCTGGGAGAGGAGGGGTGGAAAACCTCGGAGGTCCTGGCACAACAAACAGGAATAACGTCTCTTAAGCTGCTGGAGAGATTCCTGGAGGAGGTCCAGGAGGCACTGTCTGAGCCGGTAAGGGGGGTGTTTGAGCGGCCAAAGGGGAAGGGGCCACCAATGTTTCCACCACTGCAGGTGACGGCAGAGACTGGAGACTGACAAGAGGTCTGGAGGACTTGTTAGATTTTAACACTCCAAAATCAAATCAAATCAAATTTATTTATATAGCCCTTCGTACATCAGCTGATATCTCAAAGTGCTGTACAGAAACCCAGCCTAAAACCCCAAACAGCAAGCAATGCAGGTGGAGAAGCACGGTGGCTAGGAAAAACTCCCTAGAAAGGCCAATACCTAGGAAGAAACCTAGAGAGGAACCAGGCTATGTGGGGTGGCCAGTCCTCTTCTGGCTGTGCCGGGTGGAGATTATAACAGAACATGGTCAAGATGTTCAATGTTCATAAATGACCAGCATGGTCGAATAATAATAAGGCAGAACAGTTGAAACTAGAGCAGCAGCACAGTCAGGTGGAAGTTGAAACTGGAGCAGCAGCATGGCCAGGTAGACTGGGGACAGCAAGGAGTCATCATGTCAGGTAGTCCTGGGGCATGGTCCTAGGGCTCAGGTCAGTTGAAACTGGAACAGCAGCATGGCCAGGTGGACAAGCCTGGGGGAGTTTGAAGGGGTGGGAGGTAAAGACCTCTACAACCTCTGGGTCAAGGTAAGGAACATTAGAAGCCTAACAGGAGTGAAGGCACATCAGTGGCAGGGGGTATGTGAGGTGGAGAGTATGGTGGGTTTTAGATGGAGGGGGCTTTACAAACCCCCAGTACCAAAGAGGTCAGGGGACCTCCAGTGGAGGGTTTTTCATGGAGCCCTAGCCACTTACAGCTGGTTGGTATGGGTTGAACCGGGAATCGGGCAGCAGTGTTCTTTCTGTGTGTGTGTCTGTGTGTCTGTGTGTGTGTGTGTCTGTCTGTCTGCCTAAGAAAGAACGGTATAGCGGCAGTGGATGGAAAGTTTCTCTGTATTGGCGTGGTGACTGTGAGTCCTTCACCTAACCAGGCTGGGTGATGTACTGTAGAGTCCCCCAGAGAGACAACCACGCCAAAGCGCTGTTGGATCCATCTCGACTCCTTCAGCTAGAGAAGAACTCAGTGGATAAACTAAACACACTGTAGGTAACAGAAAAATAAGGGAATTAGAGAAAGACAGGAGAGAGACTGGTGGAGATTCTGTTATTTCCGGTATTTTTTCACCAGTTATTGGGTATGATTTTTATTGACTTAAATTTGTTTTATCACATCACTATTCGGAAAATGAGTGAATGTAAAAGTATCTGGGGGGTGTCTTTCTCTCTGAAACAGATATGGTCTAAATGCATTTTATGGGGAAATACTGGTATTTACTATATATTTTTTTATATACTATATTTTTGTAACATCTGTTTGTCTTTGCGATGCATATTTAAAGATTGTAAGATGGTCATGCTAAATAGGTTGTGACTGGGTGCACAGGTCAGCTGATGTGATGTGTCTTGTGATGCCTCTCAGGGTCTGGGCAGCTGAACTGTCTTCACCCATAGCTCAAAGTGGCTACAATATCCCATGAAATGTCCAATAAGTTGTGGAATCCTGAGTTGGACCCAGATACCACTGGGACGAGGAGATGAAGCTCTGGACCAAACCGACAATCCCTCTACCTGCCTTTTTTGTTTTTGTCCAGTATGGACTCACAGAGGAAATTCTTCCCTCACAGTTTCCTGGGACTGAACTGGGAGTGACCTGGCTGGTAGATTCACAGCCCCGAAGGAAGGAATGTAACCCAACTCCCCACTATCCTGCCTACTGTGTGTGTGTGTGTGTGTGTGTGTGTGTGTGTGTGTGTGTGTGTGTGTGTGTGTGTGTGTGTGTGTGTGTGTGTGTGTGTGTGTGTGTGTGTGTGTGTGTGTGTGTGTGTGTGTGTGTGTGTGTGTGTGTGTGTGTGTGTGTGTGTGAATGGCCAGCCCTAGCCTTTTGGGGGCCCTAAGCGAGATTTAGTTGGGGAGGTGTCAACTAATGTGAATAAAACAATATTTAAAAATAGGTTAAAAGTTGGAGGATAAAAATACTAAATACTCCTATGTTGAGGACTTTTTGCAAATCCAATTAGTTTTCCAGGTTGATTCAATGTCATCACATAGATTTTTGGGGGGTGGAAATGACATGTAGCAATGTTGATTCCGCCAGTTTTTGCCCAGTGGGATAGGCCTACTGGGCTAGGGGTTTTCAAACTTTCTTTCCCAGGGACTCACGCCCAGGCAAACTGGCAACCCATCATATGTTAGCAACAAAACAAAACAAATCACATCTTGTCTTATCATCAGGGGAATTATAATGGAAAGTAGAAGTAACCAACATTTTAAAATGAATAGAATTAGTAGACAATTTCATTATTTTGTACACATTTTGAAGATCATTTCCAACAATTCTACACAGTTTGCCAATGAGCTGAGAGACAATTTTGCAGTTTTATAGCTAATTTCCTGCCATTCTATGTATTTTTTATGGATAATTCTGTGTTACTCTGCTCAAACATTCTAACAAAATCACTGGACAATCACTGTTTCTTTATTTTTTAGTTAGTTCAATATCTTTTATGCAAGCTTTCTATTTGATTTTGGTCAATTAAGTTAACACTGAAACAAAAACACTGAAAACTGTTTTTCCATCCCGAAAATTGCCACTTAGATGGCCTACATAAGAATTTTCTAAACCCTACAGAAAAAACAGTAATTAGCTACAAATTTCCTCCATATTAAAGGGATAGTTAGACATTTTTGCAATGAAGCCCTTTATCTACTTCCCCAGAGTCGGATGAACATGCTAACTGTTCCTGTAGACTTCCAGTCATTGTGCTAACGCTAGTTAGCATTGATGCAGAGACATAAAATGCAGACATTTTGTGGATCCCCTGCAGTACCTCTAGAGGAAACAGACCCATGTTTGAAAACCCCTGTACTAGGCCAAACTAGCAGATACCATGAACTCAAACAATTAGTGCTCTCTCTGTTAAAGGCGAACTTCACCCAAAACACTTCTGGGCCCTTTATAACACTTGCCTGGCTGTTTGTTTGTCAGTACCCCAGACAGATTTTAGGCCCATTGTTTGATTATTTATATTCCTGTATTTTTATATAAAAATGCTGAATTTCCTAAATGATCTAAAATGCATTAAAAACTTTGTGTATTTATTGTTACATAAACAACGATTGGTGTCTCGGAATTAAAGTGCCAAATAAATGTGTTTAATGTCAAAAGTATAAAAAACAAAGACCTACTTTGTGCTAGTGCAAAGGTCTTCCACATAGTCTGTAATCCGGTAGATACTCTTCTTCGTGGTTCTAAAATGGATAATGGAGGTTCTTAGTATTGGTCTTCAAGAAAGGAAATCAGAATGAAAGGAAGTTGCGCTTCTTCACCACACTGTCTGTGTGGGTGGACCATTTCAGTTTGTCCGTGATGTGTACGCCGAGGAACTTAACTTTCCACCTTCCCCACTACTGTCCCGTCGATGTGTATAGGGGGTGCTCCCTCTGTGGTTTCCTGAAGTCCACGATCATATCCTTTGTTTTGTTGACGTTGAGTGTGAGGTTATTTTCCTGACACCACATTCCGAGGGCCCTCACCTCCTCCTTGGAGACCGTCTCGTCGTTGTTAGTAATCAAGCCTATCACTGTAGTGTCGTCTGCAAACTTGATGATTGAGTTGGAGGCGTGCATGGCCACACAGTCATGGGTGAACAGGGAGTACAGGAGAGGGCTGAGAACGCACCCTTGTGGGGCCCCAGTGTTGAGGATCAACGGGGTGGAGATGTTGTTTCCTATCCTCACCACCTGGGGGCGGCCAGTCAGAAAGTCCAGGACCCAGTTGCACAGGACGGGGTCGAGACCCAGGGTCTCAAGCTTAATGACGAGTTTGGAGGGTACTATGGTGTTAAATGCTGAGCTGTAATCAATGAACAGCATTCTTACATAGGTATTCCTCTTGTCCAGATGGGTTAGGGCAGTGTGCAGTGCGATTGTGTCGTCTGTGGACCTATTGGGGCGGTAAGCAAATTGGAGTGGGTCTAGGGTGTCGGTGATATGATCCTTGACTAGTCTCTCAAAGCACTTCATGATGACAGAAGTGAGTGCTATGGGGCGATAGTCGTTTAGCTCAGTTACCTTACCTTTCTTGGGAACAGGAATGATGCTGGCCCTCTTGAAGCATGTGAGAACAGCAGACTGGGATAGGGATTGATTGAATATGTCCGTAAACACACCAGCCAGCTAGTCTGTGCATGCTCTGAGGTCGCGGCTAGGGATGCCGTCTGGGCCGGCAGCCTTGCGAGGGTTAACACGTTTAAATATTTTACTCACGTTGGCTGCGGTGAAGGTGAGCCGGCAGGTTTTGGTAGCGGGCTGTGTCAGTGGCACTGTATTGTCCTCAAAGCGGGCAAAGAAGTTGTTTAGTTTGTCTGGGAGCAAGACGTCGGTGTCTTTTTGTTTTCTTTTTGTAATCCGTGATTGACTGTCGATCCTGCCACATACGTCTAATTTCTGAGCCGTTGAATTGCGACTCTACTTTGTCTCTATACTGACGCTTAGCTTGTTTGATTGCCTTGCGGAGGGAATAGCTACACTGTTTGTATTTGGTCATGTTTCCGGTCGCCTTGCCATGATTAAAAGCAGTGGTTCGCGCTTTCAGTTTTGCGCGAATGCTGCCATCAATCCACGGTTTCTGGTTGGGGAAGGTTTTAATAGTCACCGGGGGTACAACATCACCGATGCACTTGCTAATTGATGTATACACTGAATCAGCGTATACATCAATGTTGTTGTCTGAGGCTATCCGGAACATATCCCAGTCCACGTGATCGAAGCAATCTTGAAGCGTGGAATCAGATTGGTCGGACCAGCGTTGAACAGACCTGAGCACGGACGTTTCCTGTTTTAGTTTCTGTCTATAGGCTGGGAGCAACAAAATGGAGTCATGGTCAGATTTGCCGAAAGGAGGGCGAGGGAGGGCTTTGTATGTGTCGGTGAAGTTAGAGTAGCAATGATCCAGAATGCTGCCAGCCCAGGTCGTGCATTCGATATGCTGATAAAATTTAGGGAGCCTTATTTTCCGATTATCTTTGTTAAAATCCCCAGCTACAATAAATGCAGCCTCAGGATATGTGGTTTCCAGTTTACATAGAATCCAATGAAGTTCTTTCAGGGCCGTCGAGGTGTCTGCTTGGGGGAGATATACACGCCTGTGATTATAATCGAAGAGAATTCTCTTGGTAGATAATGCGGTCGGCACTCCGGTCTCTCTCTAGGTTGCAAATAGAACAACTCAGCCTCAGTATAATCTGGCTCAAACCAAAATGGCACAACACGACCATTCTGAAAATAAGGCAGGTCTCCAATTTCCTCTTCGATCTGACATTCTTTACTCAAATTATCATAGTTTACATCCTTCAACCACACCCACCTCGGAAGTCCCGACCTAGGTCTCTACTCGCGACACGCATTCCTCTGCTTCCTGGATTTCATTACGAAAATAACAAAATATATTGGTAAAAATGTGCCTACTGAAATAGGTTAGCTGAAAAATTGTGCAGAGAAAGTCATTAGAAGGACTATTGCGGTCATGGGAGGTCAGAGAGGTGTGTTTGGGAGGTATTTATGATGGACTTTAACGTTGCATGACGTTTCTATGGGGAAGGCGGGGGTAGAATCAGCTTATTACCTACGTCTAAATACTCAAGCAATGGACCTAAAAACTGCCTGGGGTACTGACAAATGACCAGGAAAGTGTTATAAAGGGCCCAGAAGTGTTTTTGGCTGAACTTCCCCTTTAAGTTGACATGAACATTTGATATACTGTGTGGCATGGCCCAGTGAAAATGACCCCCCAGTAGAGAACATATGACTATTATTGGGCTGTCTGGTGTACTGGTGTATTATGCCCACATAACTGGGGACAGTAAGGGCCATGTGTACAGACAGACAGACAGACAGGCAGACAGAGCACTACACTATGGTCTGGTTCAGAAACATCCCATACTGCCTAGGCACTTCATCTATAGATATGAAATGATTGGATAGGTCTATGCAATAGCCTATGGAAACAATTTAAATTAATCTCAGAAGCCAGGTAAGGTGGACCTACAACCATATTGCCTATTCCTATCCAATCGCTTCATAACTACACAAGTGCTTAAGGTGATGGGGCCTATAGGGGTTGTTTCTGGCTGGGGCCTGTGTCTCCCTCAGAGAGGGGTGTCAGAGTGCCTTCAGTGAGAGACGGGGAGGAACGCAGGTGGCCCTGGGAGCCAATAAACCAGTCTGCAGGAAAGAGGACACCGCCAGGGGAGTCTGGACAGGAGAGGCATCCAGACAACAGCTCTGTAAATCCTCCAGCCCCGTAGCCCTGTCCTGCCAACAGCTGAGCCTCAAAACCCTAGCACCGGCACGCCGCCACACGCCACTCTCCCGTAGAGCCTTTCATTTTCTTCCCTTTTTCTTGTTCTCCATCTTTTTCTCATTTACCCCCATTCCTCACTAACACTATCCAGCTAATCCTCAATGAAAATAACGTGATCGAGATTCTAAGTAGTTCTTTTAACAGCTCTGAGGTGGTCTGTGTCTCAGCCCCGGTAGCCATGGTTACCGAAGCCTGTTCTAACGGAAACCGTTTTAGAGCAGCTTTCCTTTTCCTGTCTCCCATCTCCATAACATGCTCAGTCATCCAATGGCCGCCAAGCATCCAGAGTATTGATGCTTTATCCAAATCTCCCACCATGGTATGACCCAATGTCCTATGTGACAAGACCCCCATTTCTCATTGACAGTCGAGAGGGAGTACACATGTACACTCATTCACATAAGCACACATTTGCACATGTATTCGCACGCATGCATGACCACTCATATTCTATTTCACAGCCATTACACTGCAGATTATACCGTTTGCCTTCTATGCACACATCATGGCAGTGTCAGCAAGCGTTTCGCTTTATTCAGATATTTTATTCCCTTGACACGTACACAAATGTTTCACATGAATCAAGCCTACACTGTATGGACTGTCTAAACATGGTTCTGTCCTGAATTGTGAAGATCTCTGGGTAGGTGTGTTGGGTTTGAACGAAGTCCTGTTTCAAGAATGGGCAATGTCTATTCCTTAAGAGCTGACGCATTGGGATCTATAAATAGGTTATTGCTTTCAGAATGTAGCCTTAAGCATGCATGCTACTCCTCCCACCACACAGGCAGAATAACACATCACACACAACATTGAGTATATCATGTTAGATACCGTATATAATATGATGTTGTGCAATGTTTCATCCTGCTGTGAGTTGTTTGAGCGAAGGGCAGAGACCGTCATACATTTTAGAAAATGCAGATATCTCACTATGAGGATAAATTGCATATCCCGGCTGTGCATTATATCACAAGTGTTTGACTATTTTAACTGACAAGCAAACCTCCTACAGTGAGAGAATGTATGTGTGTGTGTGTATGTGTATGTCGGCGTGCACGTGAGTCCACCTGGAGCCAGACTCTCCTCTCGTGGCCTCGTGTCAGTCAGTCGATTAATGGACAAACGCTACAGGTAACTGACAAAATAAAGGAAACACTTGAGTAAATGAGGGATACAAAGTATATTGAAAGCAGGTGCTTCCACACAGGTGTGATTCAATAGTTAATTAAGTCATTAACATCCCATTATCCTTAGGGTTATGTATAAAAATGCCCAGTTGCCCATTATTTTGGCTACCATGGCTAGAAGAATAGATCTCAGTGACTTTGAAAGAGGGGTCTCAAAAGGAGAACAGGGGGTTTAAAGTGTGTGTGTGTGTGTGTGTCTCATTCACCAGATCTCAACCCAATTGAACACTTATGGGAGATTCTGGAGCGGCACCTGAGGCAGCATTATCCAACACCATCAACAAAACGCCAAATGATGGTATTTCTTGTGCAAGAAGGAGTTCAAGAAAATAGTTCAAGACACTTGTAGAACTTTATGTTGGTGTTTCCTTTATTTTGGCAGTTACCTGTAGCAGAGTTTGTGGAGATTTCCCACCATGCCAACCCCCACACCGTAACAGCTGGACTGGGGACAATAACTCACAGCTGGGAGGGGAAGAGTAATGTGTCAACACAGCTTAACACCAGACAAAACATAGAGACTAGGGAACATTATTTTTTTTAAACAGAATGAAAATGTATAGGCCTACAGTACATGCCCTGGAGTGGCATGTAATTGTATTGAGTATGACAGGAGATTTGTGGGCATGTTATGGGTATTCAGAGGGGTTATGGTAAAAAACCTGTACTGTATGTGAATGGGAACATTGCAGCCATTTATAGACTGTATGCAACCATCTGTAACAAGGACTGTTAATATATTAGCCATGTGACCCACTTGAGCCCAGAAAAGCAGCCGCCCTGTCAGACTTTACTTTTTGCTGTCTAGAACTTAAAAGGAAAACCCTTTGAAGAAACATTTTTGGTTCCAGGTAGAACCCTTTAGGTTCCAAGTAGAACCCTTTTGAGTTCCATATAGAACCATTTCCACAGACGGTTCTACATGGAACCCCAAAGACGGTTATCCTATGGGGACAGCCGAAGAACTGTTTTGGAACCTTTTTTTCTAATAGTGTACACAGATGACCAGAGAGCTCAGAGTCTAAGTACATGTCCATATTTCATACTATGAGTTTTTTCCTTTTTCGTAATATTTAAAAATGTTCACATTAGGTGTTGCCAGAGCAGACTTCTCTCAGAGCTGACTGGGATGTGTGTCCTCCACAGAGTTTATTTCCTTCTCGTCTCTTTCATTCTCTATCTGGCTCAGTCTCAGTCTCTTAGTCCCCCTCCTCTCGCTCCTTCTCTTGCTGTTTCCCCCTGACTCCTTGCCTGGCTACCCAACCACATTGATCCGGCCAAATGCCATGCCACGCCCTGTGTAGCGAATGATAGAGCAGGGAAGAATTCCATTTGACTCGTCGGGCAACCAGTTCCTCTCCTCTCTCTTTGTCTCCATTCAACTCTCTCTCTGTCCCCATTCAATTCTCTCTCTCTCTCCCCCCCTGACTCCGTCTCTCTCCTCTCTCTCCCCTGACTCTCTGTCTCCCGCTAACCCCCAGTCTCTCTCCTCTCTCTCCCCTAACCCTGTCGCTCTCCTCTCTCTCCCATGACTCTCTCTGTCTCCACCTGACTCACAGTCCCAGTCCCCCTGATTTTCTTTCTCTCTCCCCCTGATTCCTACCCCCCCCTCTCTCTCCCTGACTCTGTCCCTCTCCTCTCTCTATCCCTGACTTTCCCTCTGTCCTTCCCCGACTCCCAGGTGACCCTGAACCTGCAGGTCTGGAGCCAGGCTGCCGTGGACCTGGGCCCCATTGAGGCCATGATGTCACCCCAAATGGAGAACAGGCAGCGCTGGAAAAGCAATGTAAAAAAAGCAGTCCAGTGGAATAATTATATGAGAGAGTGAATCAGTAAATAGCTTTTGGTTTGGGAAACTCAGCAAGAGAGCGAGCTTTGCCATATGCTAAATGAAAACAGGACTAGAAAAAATAACTCTGAAATGTTTCTTCTGGGGACTAGATGTTTTTTTTTTTTTGAAGAGCAAAGCCTATCACCCTGTGTCGTGGTCAACTAGGAAAATATTGATACATTTCCTTCCTCTTTTCTTTAACTTCTCCATCCCCCTTCATCAACCACCCTGCTTATCTCTCTCTCTCTCTAACTCTCTCTCGTTGGCTGGCATGCTCTCAGCTCTTTCCTCACACTTTTGAATGGATATCTTCCCAATCAGGTTTTTATTGCAGGAAATTTCAGCACAGCACATTGCGTGCGCCTGGAGGAGCGCGCCGTTCTTAGCTCCATGCCGTTGAGTGCCAGGGTGCCTTGGCTTGCTAAGGGGGAAGGGTAGGAGGAGTGGGATGGGGATATGTGCCAACATTACATTTCTGGAGGATTTGTTTCATTTATTTTCTTCTCAACAATATTGAAGACAGAGAGAACACTTGCTGAACCATTGAGAAAAACAAAACAAGTAAAGCCAGTCACAATAACAGAGACGGATTAAGTATTTTATTCCAACTGTCAGAGAATGGGTAATCTCTCCTGGACAGACACACATATCATAAATGGTATCGTAGACTGTGGGATGCCACAACTAACGACAATGTTTTTTCTTCCGGTGTCCAGATTTTTTGTCACTGATCACTTGGACGAATCACGATTTTGCAGGTGTTGGCATCTTTCACATTTTGGAAGGGGAAATTTGGCCCCTAGATTTACTCGTCATTTATAAAGAGAGGGAGTGGAGCTACCGCCCTGCTTCTGCTCCTCTTTCGAGAGGTCGCGTTCCACTGCTTAGACGTTGCCAGATCATACAAAACATGGATGGGTATTTTACCCATCAGTTTACCACATCATATGTAATAGCAATCCGTCAGTCAATGACACAGTCGATGACGTGAAACGCACCCGTTGGTTGATGCATGTAACATCTAAGCAGTGGAACACGACCAGAATCCTTTCCTACACGTCTCCCCCAGAATTGACTCGAGCATCTGACCTAATTTTGTTCGATTTTAGTTCTGGGTTTTGGAGATAAGGTGATTGGTAGCACCATGGCTTCCTTTAATGGGATTCCTCACGACGATATTCCCCACACTCTGGTTTTCTTTATATGCAATCCAGCTGTTCTACGTGAAGGCTTCTTTCTCACCTATATCCCTTTTCTCTTTCCTTTTCACCAACCTCCCGGCCTTATCTCCGAAATAAGGCCAGTGGGAGGTTTGTGGTTTAATTGCAATAATATTTGCTGTACTCCGCAAGCCTCCCCAGTCCTATTCTCGGGCATTATTTTTAGCTTGTGTACAGACTTCTGTCATTTCCTGTTTGAGGTTCAGGCCCTTGCACACTTGGTTCAGCCCACAAGTAGACACACAGCCTCTGAGCTGAGGCTTTGACGCTAACACCATTCCCGACACCAAATATTGTGTTAAAACACTTTAAAAAAAATTGTAACATACACTGGATAGGTGTAGTGAAACATATTGTTTTACCGGGTCAGCCATGGCAGTACAGCGCCCCTGGAGCAAGTTAGAGTTAAGTGCCTTGCACAAGGGCTACATCAACATATTTTTCACCTTGTCGGCTCGGGTATTCAAACCAGCAACTTTTCGGTTACTGGCCCAACTCTCTAACCCCCAAAACACCATATTTCACCAGGGAAATATTAGCACGACACCACCGATCACATTCCATTTAATTAGCAATGATCCATCATTGGTTCATTTGGAGAGTGAGAAGCACAGGGAATGTCTCTTTCTGTCTCTTCTCGTTTTCTTTCACAATTCCAGTAACAGAGGAATCTTTACAGACAGTGCAATTCCTCAACCTCTGGCTCTGTTCCGTGTAAAGATATAAGCCCAGCTCCCTGTGTGATAAATCATTGGGCAACATGAACATTGTGGTCCTAAATAACAACAGCACAACACATTTACTAGCGTTTTGGAACAGCTTATTTAGTACCTCACAAACAAGCATAGAGCCTAACATAAGGTTATGTCGACAAGCCAAGGTGACATGGGGCATGACGACGTAATGGATGTTTAAGTGGGTAGGGTGTGTTCTGCTTTGTTTATGAATGTGTTTTTATGTCCTTATTTACTGGTGGACCTCTTAAGGTGGTTTACGTATCATACTCAAACCAACACATTTAAAAAGGAGCTTAAACTCCCATGAAAAGTGTTGAAATGGTGGCAAGTCCTGTAATGGCAGCTGCGTGAGTCACAGGACTCCCCTGGGAGGTTGGATGGGGAGAGGAGGAGAGACGCTGTGGTCAAGCCCCGGCCCCCCCTCACTGCACTGGGCTGGAGAACAGAGAATGAAAAGGGCTCATGGCCACTCTGTGGTTTCCCTCTCTGATTCATCCTTCTGGGAACAGGCTGTGGGAAAGGAAACTGCAGAGAGCCTTTTCTCTCTCTCTCCTTAGTCTCATTCAGACTCTACCTGCCATCCCTGTCTGCCTGCAGTGAATGCAGGAAACTACACTCCCTGGCTTCATCTTATGGTTTCCATTATTCTTTTGAATTTGTCAAATGAAAGGTGTTGTTTGAGTGTTCACACAGCCAATCATCCACACATCTGGGCATCTCCACTACACAGCCCATGTAGCTCCACCACAAGGCTCACACTGCTCCACCACATAGCCCATGTGGTAGTTCCACCACACAACCCACTGCTCCACCACATAGCCCATGTGGTAGTTCCACCACACAACCCACTGCTCCACCACAAAGCCCATTTAGCTCCAGCTCAGGGCCCACACTACTCCACCGCAGGGCCTTAGCTTTCTCAGGAAAGAGAGATGAAATATAATGGTGGATCGAGTCCATAAACACATATATAGAGTGAGATCCTGATACCAGTATTCTAAGTGAGAACACACCGGGGCCTTCAAGAGGCAGGGAAGCTTGGGGTGAGAGTTAGCAGAGCTCCTGGGTTTAGAGTATACAGGAAGGCCAGCCAAGCAACAATGATACATTAGGCTACACTTGGAGAGAGGGAGAGGCAGGGAAAAAAAGACAGTGAGAGAGAGGACAAAAAAAAGTAAAAGAGCAAAAAAAGAGAGCTGGAGAAATGCAGTTTGTGGTGGGGTAACTGAACTGGTAATTGAGGTAATATGTACACGTAGGTAGAGTTATAACAGTGACTATGCATACATAATAACAGAGTAGCAGCAGCGTAATGCAAATAGTCTGGGTAGACATTTGAATAGCTGTTGAGGAGTCTTATGGCTTGGGGGTAGAAGCTATTTAGGAGCCTCTTGGACCTAGACTTGGTGCTCTGGTACCGCTTGCCGTGCGGTAGCAGAGAGAACAGTCTGTGGCTGGAGTCTTTGACAATTTTTAGGGCCTTCCTCTGACACCGCCTGGTATAGAGGTCCTGGATGGCAGGAAGCTTGGCCCCAGTGATGTACTGGGCCACGTGCACTACCCTCTGTAGTGCCTTTCGGTCGGAGGCTGAGCAGTTGCCATACCAAGCAGTGATGCAACCCGTCAGAATGCTCTTGAAGGTACAGGTATAAAACCTTTTGAGGATCTGAGGACCCATGCCAAATCTTTTCAGTCTCAAGAGGGGGAATAGGTTTTGTTGTGCCCTCTTCATGACTGTCTTGGTGTGCTTGGACCATGTTAGTTTGTTGGTGATGTGGACGCCAAGGAACTTGAAGCTCTCAACCTGCTCCACTCTGTAGTGCATGAGAATGGGAATGGGGGCATGCTCAGTCCTCCTTTTCCTGTAGTCCTCAATCATCTTCTTTGTCTTGATCACGTTGAATTTGAGAATTTGTTGTCCTTGCACCACACGGTCAGGTCTCTGACCTCCCTATAGGCTGTCTCATCATTGTCGGTGATCAGGCCTACCACCGTCGTGTCATCAGCAAACTTAATGATGGTGTTGGAGTCGTGCCTGGCCGTGCAGTCATGAGTGAACAGGGAGTACAGGAGGGGACTGAGAACCCACCCCTGAGGGGCCCCCGTGTTGAGGATCAGCGTGGCGGATGTGTTGTTACCTACCCTTACCACCTGGGGACAACCCTTCAGGAAGTCCAGGATCCAGTTGCAGAGGGAGGTGTTTAGTCCCAGGGCACTATGGTGTTGAACGCTGAGCTGTAGTCAATGAATAGCATTCTCCTCACATAGGTGTTCCTTTTCTCCACGTGTGAAAGGGCAGTGTGAAGTACAATAGAGATTGCATCATCTGTGGATCTGTTGGTGCGGTATGCAAATTGGAGTGGGTCTAGGGTATCTGGGATAATGGTGTTGATGTGAGCCATGACCAGCCTTTCAAAGCATTTCATGGCTACAGACGTGAGTGCTACGGGTCGGTAGTTATTTAGGCAGGTTACCTTAGTGTTCTTGGGCACAGGGACTATGGTGGTCTGCTTGAAACGTGTTGGTATTTCAGACTCAGACAGGGAGAGGTTGAAAATGTCAGTGAAGACACTTGCCAGTTGGTCAGCACATGCTCGGAGTACACTTCTTGGTAATCTGGTTAGACTGTAAACTCTCCTTCCAGACTCACATTAAGCATCTCCAATCCAAAATTAAATTTAGAATCGGCTTCCTATACCACAACAAAGCATCCTTCACTCATGCTACCAAACATTCCCTCGTAAAACTGACCATCCTACCGATCCTCGACTTCAGTGATGTCATCTATAAAATAGCCTCCAACACTCTACTCAACAAACTGGATGCAGTCTATCACAGTGCCATCCATTTTGTCACCAAAGCCCCATACACTACCCACCATTGCGACCTCTATGCCCTCGTTGGTTGGCCCTCGCTTCATACTCGTCGCCAAACCCACTGGCTACAGGTTATCTACAAGTCTCTGCTAGGTAAAGCCCTGCCTTATCTCAGCTCACTGGTCACCAAAGCAGCACCCACTCGTAGCACGCTCTCCAGCAGGTATATCTCACTGGTCACCCCCAAAGCCAATTCCTCCTTTGGTCGTCTTTCCTTCCAGTTCTCTGCTGCCCATGACTGGAACGAATTCCAAATATCTCTGAAGCTGGAGACTCACATCTCCCTCACACTTTAAGCACCAGCTGTCAGAGCAGTTTACAGATCACTGCACCTGTACTTAGATGGGCTGTTTACAGATAGGCTATCTACCTACCTCATCCCCATACTGGTATTTATTTATTTTGCACCCCAGTATCTCTACCTGCACATTCATTCATGGATCTACCATTCCAGTGTGTAATTGCTATATTGTAATTACTTCGCCACCATGGCCTATTTATTTACTTAATTTACCTAATTTGCACTCACTGTATATAGACTTTTTGTTTCCTTTTGTTCTACTGTATTATTGACTGTATGTTTTGTTTATTCCATGTGTAACTCTGTGTTGTTGTATGTGTCGAATTGCTAAGCTTTATCTTGGCCAGGTCGCAGTTGCAAATGAGAACTTGTTCTCAACTAGCCTACCTGGTTAAATAAAGGTGAAATAAATAATAATAAATCAAATCCGTCTGGCCCTGCAGCTTTGTGAATGTTGACCTGTTTGAAGGTCTTACTCACATTGGCTACGGAGAGCGTGATCACACAGTCGTCCGGGAACAGCCAATGCTCTCATGCATGTTTCAGTGCAACTTGCCTCAAAGCGAGCATAGAAGTCATTTAGCTTGTCTGGTCACTGGGCAGCTGCCTCCCCTTGTAGTCTGCAACAGTTTGCAAGCCCTGCCACAACCGACGAGTGTCGGAGCCGGTGTAGTAGAATGAGATCTTAGTCCTGTATTGACGCTTTGCCTGTTTGATGGTTCGTCGCAGGGCATAGCTGGATTTCTTATACGTTTCTGGGTTAGAGTCCCACTCCTTGAAAGCGGCAGCTCTACCCTTTAGCTCAGTGTGAATTGCTTGAAATCCATGGCTTCTGGTAGGGGTATGTAAGTACAGCCACTGTGGCGACAACATCCTCGATGCACTTATTGATAAAGCCTGTGACTGATGTGGTGTACTCCTCAATGCCATCGGAAGAATCCCGGAACACATTCCAGTCTGTGCTAGCAAAACAGTCATGTAGCTTAGCATCTGCTTCAAATGACCACTTTTTTATTGACACTGGTGCTTCCTGCTTTATTTTTTGCTTGTAAGCAGGAATCAGGAGGATAGAGTTATGGTCAGATTTGACAAATAGAGGGCGAGGGAAAGCTTTGTATGTGTCTTTGTGTGTGGAGTAAAGGTGGTCTAGATTTGATTTCCCTCTGGTTGCACATTTAACATGCTGGTAGAAATGAGGTAAAACTGATTTAAGCTTCCCTGCATTAAAGTCCCCAACCATTAGGAGCGCCGCCTCTGGATGAGCATTTTTCTGTTTGCTTCTGGCGGTATACAGCTCATTGAGTGCGGTTTTAGCGCCAGCATCGGTCGGTGGTGGTATGTAGACAGCTACGAAAAATACAGATGAAAACTCTCTAGGTAGATAGAGTATCTCATGATAAGCTGTAGACCACACTACCTCAGGTGAGGAAAACCTTGAGACTTCCTTAGATGTCGTGCACCAGCTGTTGTTTACATATATGCATAGGCCCCCGCCCCGTGTCTTAACAGAGGCTGCTCTTCTGTCATGCCCTTAGAGTGTATAACCTGCCATGTTCTTAATGTCGTCGTTCAGCCACGACTTTGTGAAACATAAGATATTACCGTATTTAAAGTCCCGTTGGTAGAATATACGCGCTTTCAGTTCTTCCCATTTATTTCCCAGCGATTGAACGTTAGCTAGCAGGACAGAGGGCAAGGGCAGATTAGCCACTCGTCCGTCACCTGATTTGATTGAACCTTTATTTAACTAGACAAGTCAGTTAAGAACAAATTCTTATTTTACAATGATGGCCCACCCAGAGGAATTAACAGAAGGACATGCCCACTAACATTTTTCCAGTGTATCTGCCAGAAGGGGGAGGTCAGTCCAGATGCTCACTGTTAACATGTGGTCTGTCTTTTCTTGGGAAGACAGGGGAGGGGGAGGGGTGTTGGTGATGAAGATGGAAGGGGGACATTTGGGAAAGAGGTGAGGAAGGAGCTAGCTGGGTGTTCACTCACTGACTTGGCAGGGTGAGCGAGGGGGAGAGAGTCAGATTTTGGTTCCCAGATATTGGACAGGTGGGAACTTTTTCAATGGGGCGGGGGTGTGAGGAGGTTGGGGATCACTTTGCTCTCAAGAACCCAAGGTGGCATTCTGCCTTATCCCTAGGGTCCTCAGCCATAAGTATCACCCACAGCTGGGACCATGTGAACTATAACCTTGACGCTCAGTTTTAACGACTAGAAACGTTAATAATGCTTGGTTGCGATACGGTTTTGGAAACATATAGCATTCTACTTTCACATCGCATAAAAATTCTTCCACAAATGCAAAATATACACTTACTGTAGACTGTCTTAAAACACTTTTACAACACTTTTATGGCATCAATCAATCAAATGTATTTATAAAGCCCTTTATACATCAGCAGATGTAGAAGCATGGTGGCTATGAAAATCTCCCTAGAAAAGGCAGGAAGCTAGGAAGAAACCCAGAGAGGAACCAGGATTTGAGGAGGTGGAGTGCCAGGTGGAGATTATAAGAGTCATTTCATCCGGTACACATGGTTGTTCGGAGCGTGCTACATAGCTAATTAGCAAAGGTGGTCAACTCTGTCTGCTGCCGGTCTTCTGTAAACAAGCACTGGAACAAGGAAATACGGTATGGCCGTGCGGGAACCCCAACCTTATAATGATGTGTGTAGTAATTGAACCTTTTGTTTTTTGAAAATTATTTCTCGATAATACGAAAGCTAAGGGCCTTATGTTTCCAAAACTGTACTGCAAGCGATGTGTTTAAATGTTCAGACCGAGCGTCAGGGCTCTGAACGAACCCCCCTGTGAATAGCTAGCGTCTATGAATAGGCTAGGGATCACTATGCGAAGTTATTACATCCAGTAGCTCGATTTACTAAAGAATGGTTAAAAAGATAAAGAGCATTAGGATTCAATTAGGGGAAAATCAAGATAGTACTCTAATCTAAGTACCAAAAAAAGACAAAGTTGTTGAATATCTTTCACCACTAACACTTTTCGAATTACATTTGGATGTGCAGGCTACTATCTCTGTAGTCCCCGCACAGTCTTCTTTCTCCAGATGACGGTGCATATTCAATAGGTCTGTTGTTCTTGGCTCAGGCCACAGGGCTTTCGGTTGGTTCAGAGAGGAGAGGCACAGCTTCTGGCCCTGCCCCCTCCACCTCCTCCCAGTGGCTGGGCTATCTCTGGAGGAGGTCTAAAATACTGTCTGGGGATTTATTTCTGGTATGAAATATGGATGGGAGCCTATGTGCATGTGCATGTACGTGTGGGTGTGTGTGTGTGTGTGTGCGCGCGGCTGGATGAAGTCAGCAGGAGGTCACAGCTCACTTTGCCGCCACAGACTTGGAGGCAGTCCAACACTGGAGAGACAGGCACGCAGAAGCAGCTCTCTCCCTTTTCCCTACTGTTCTTTCCTTCCTAGTACTGTAGGCCCGGTTGCGTGCAGATGACATGTGAGAGCCACGTGGTGTGTATCTCTGTTGAGTGCTGGACTTGTGAAGAAATGTGGAGCTGTGAGCTCGACAAGTGAAATAACATTTTAAAATGTAAGTGGTTCAGGAGCGAGGGGGAGTCAGATCAACAAGCAGGAGTTTGATTATGACATTTATTTGGCATTAATGGAAGCACAGTTAATCTCTCAGAATCAGATATCTCAGTGCCATTGTACAACATTGATAGGAATGTATACTTAGAAAGGCACTAGAGCATGGCTCTCTAACACTGTTTTCTGGAGAGCTACCCTCCTTTAAGTTGGGAGTAAAAACCTACACAGTGAAATGCTTACTTATGGGTCTTTTTTCCAACAATTCAGAGTTAAATATATATATCTTTTGATATATATAGTACCAGTTTGGACACACCTATTTATTCAATGGTTTTTATATATTTTTACCATTTTCTACATTGTAGAATAATAGTGAAGACATCACAACTATGAAATAACACATATGGAATCATGTAGTAACCAAAACAGTGGGATACAAATCTAAATATATTTTAGATTTGAGATTCTTCAAAGTAGCCACCCTTTGCTTTGATGACAGCTTTGCACACTCTTGGCATTCTCTCAACCAGCTTCATGGGGTAGTCACCTGGAATGCATTTCAATTAACAGCTGTGCCTTGTGAAAAGTTATTTGGTGCCCAAGTTACAGTTTTGACTTAAATCGGCTTGCTAATCTATGGCAAGACTTGAACATGGATGTTTATCAATGATCAACAACTGACTTGACAGAGCTTGAATCATTTTTTAAAAGAATAATGTGCAAATATTGTACAATCCAGGTGTGCAAAGCTCTTAGAGACTTACAGCTGTAATCACTGCCAAAGGCAATTCTAGCATGTATTGACTCAGGGGTGTTATGTGAATACTTATGTAAATTAGATATTTATTCATTTTCATTTTCAATAAATGTGCTAACATTTCTAAAAACATGTTTTCACCTTGTCATCGTTGGGTATTGTGTGTAAATAAATAAATATATTACATCCATTTTGAATTCAGGCTGTAACAACAAAATGTGGAATAAGTCAAGGGGTACGAATACTTTCTAAAGGCACTGTAGGTGGAGGTAAAGTGACTAGGCAACAGGATAGATAGACAGTAGCAGCAGCATATGTGTGTGTTTGTGAGTTTGTGTATGGCATCAGTAGGGCATGTGTGCACATATTATGTGTGTGTGGGCGTATTAAGTGTGTGTGTGTGTTTGTTGGTTGGTTGGGGTGTCAATGTCAGTATGTGTGGGTGTGTGTGTGTGGGTAGAGTCCAGTGTGTGTGCATAGTCAGTGCAAGAGAGTTAGTGCAAAAAAGGGTCAATGCAGGTAGTCCGGGTATTTTTTGATGAGCTTGTTTAGCAGTCTTATGGCTTGGGGGTAGAAGCTGCTCAGGGTTTTGTTGGTTCTAGACTTGGTGTACTGGTACCGCTTGCCATGCAGTAGCAGAGAGAACAGTCTATGCCCTGGGTGGCTGCAGTGGTGGGGCAACACTAAACAATACATGAATTGTACTATAACTTTGCCAACAAACTGTTAGGGCCTACATAAAACTGTCTCAACAGCAGAGCTTTCCATTCAGCACCATGGATTGAATCCTTACCACTGATAGGGTTGTTACGGAAACCATATAACCGCCACACCGGCAGTCACGAGTCATGAGTTTAGTCACGGTCACTAGGCTTCTCCAAGCTAGATGCTGCTAATGGTCATAATAGCCTACCAAACTTGCTAACTGCCGAGTACTCAGCATTCTATTGTCCCTCTAATCACTCTAACATCAATGCAAATGTAATGGAAAATCTAATCAAACACTTCATGAGAGCCCATGAGCTCATGTTGTGCAACAATTCTATAGGCTATGCAATTGCGTGAGAAAACAGAGTTTTGATGGCCTCTATTAAAAAGAGGAGTATCCCATCAGCTTTCTATAGACTAGGCTTACTATATTTATCTCTCAACTTTCCTAATATTAAGCATATTGCTTCGCTTTACAACAGTATAGCCTACCTGGCTGGCATGAAAATGTACCACAGGGAAAAGCGTCCTCCATTCGCTATTTAAGTGCATAGATTACGTATTTTTTTCCCCCTGCTCCTGTTCCGAGACAGGTTCATGATAATGGTCCTTTCTAAATCAAAACTAATTTCACACATATATTATTTAGTATATGTAAAGGCAAGATTAAATCAAGAATAATCTGATGGGTAACAATATTAGCCTATCACTTGTGAATGATGTATTATCACTTGTGAACGATGCCCAGCTTGTGTGCAGTAAGGCAAGAAACAGCTCATTCCTTTTTTTTGCTACATTTTCAAATCATAGTCCCTCACCTCATGTGGTCTAGCCCATAGGCCTATATGTTTTGATAAGGTTTGCATCACAACTAGAGTGGCCAAATAATTTACGATTAAGCACATCTGCTTTACAACCGGTGTAGAACATAACTGGCATGCATAGGCAGTGCTTGAGTTTCAAGTTTGGGGAAGATCATTTTCACCATATAAATGCACCTTTATAATAAAGCATTATATGCATAATCGCATTTGCGGTCACTTTTGAGAATGGTGTTTTCCCGCTAATTGATTGTTCCAAAATTCTTTCGCACTTATAGCCTACTGCCGTGTCCACATTGTTGCGCTTATGTGAAGAAATAGCCTAATAGTTTAGCAATATTTTAAGATAAACGTTCTGATCTGTTGTATCAGCCTCATTGCTTTAAAACATTTTTTGATGCGAATAGCGGTATTCATTTGAGATCTATCGCATCCCACAAATGTCCAAGACTGTTTGGAATATTTATTTCTCGCACAGAAGGACAAGGTGACCAATAGAATAGGTCAACTTTTGTACTATGGGGGATAGTAGATTGACATAGGCTAGTGTTTTTGCTGTTTTTTAGGCCTACTAATGTTGTTGGCTGATGAAAAGTAAATGTGGACAGTCACATTTTTGTCATTTAGCAGACGCTCTTATCCAGAACGATTTCCAGGAGCAATTAGTGTTAAGTGCCTTGCTCAAGGGCACATCAGCAGATTTGTCACCTAGTTGGCTTGGGGATTTGAACCAGTGACATTTTGATTACTGGCCCAACACTCTAACCGCTAGGCTACCTGCCACCCCAGTTCTTCAAAAATCTTAAATATATTACCTCGGAATTTGATAAGAAGCGCAGGTCCATCCCCGATGTGTCTGTCTTCATTTGTAGCCGACTTCGGAGCTGAGATAGATGTCTGTGAGAATAACCAGATCACGTGACGGGCATTGGCTAATAAGAATTGAAATATCTGAGAGAGCCATGTGAGTGAGAGATCCTTCAGAACACGCAGCCAGGAGAAGGGAATTATAATTATTGTATTTAGCCCAAAGTGCACAATGGCCACTGGCTTCAAAAGGTGCAGATTTTTTTAGGGGGCATTACAGCCACACTAGGGGGATACCGCCAGGAAATTCGAGGCATTATCAAGTGCTTGTCAAATTATGAATGAGAGACTGATGAAGTGTGTGCAGTCTGTGCAAGAAACAAAGCAGAGCTCATGCTTTTCATGCTACTTCAAATCAACATTAGAGTTGCATCATGCAGCCTTAGAATGTATTAAATATCGAAACATATAGCCAAACGTTTGTATCACAACTAAAGTTACATAAATAACTCTAAATTAAGCATATAGGAGGACCTGTTTCTTTGTTAATTAACAGCTCAACACAGAATAGTGCTGTGCGCACTCCCTCAGAAATCGGTTGGAAAAAACATCCTTTCTATTTTATTCAGCTATGCTCAATTGTATTCTTCATACTATAAATAATATGAAATAATGCCACAGAATTCTAAGCAAATCTTGCCTGCTAAATGAACTAGTGTAGCCCGCAGCCATTTGGCATAGCCAGATCAGGGCCTAACATAAGGACAACTCAAGAGTATGCTATTCTGTTCTTCTGAAATATACCAAATTTTCTTCATATCATGTTTCTTTAGACCTGTCGAAAATAAATTATGGATTTATTGTGATGGTGTAGGATATATTAAATTGATTTATTAGACTTTTTAAAATGTAGATGTTCCAACGGTCTGCATCAGTGGCTTGTAGGCTATGTGTGGAAGCCAGGAGATGCTAAATGTGTTTATGTTAATTAACGGTCAAATACCTTGAGACCCGGCAGTTTGCTTGACAATCGCCAGCTGAAAAATGTGACTCATTTCAGGAAACTAGGCGTATGTCACGCATTACTACTTCACAGGAGAGGAATTTTAACTTTTATTTTTAGCAAAATGCGTTTTTTGAACTTTCATGTACGTTAATAACAAACTTGTATTCCATCTGTAAATAAGAATTACGGGCCTCCTGGGTGGCGCAGTGTGCCACCAGAGTCTCTGGGTTCGCGCCCAGGCTCTGTCGCAGCCGGCCACAGTTTTCAGAGCAAAAACCAAGCCAAGATGTCGAAGGAATTGTCCTTAGAGCTCCGAGACAGGATTGTGTCAAGGCACAGATCTGGGGGAAGGGTACCAAAACATCTATTCAGCATTTAAGCTCCCCAAGAACACAGTGGCCTCCATTATTCTTAAATGGAAGAAGTTTGGAACCACCAAGTCCCTTGCTAGATCAAGATGGCGTACTGAACACAGCAGTGTAGATCACTTCAAGATAAAAATGTAATATTCAATATCGGTTAAGTTAGAATATAAGTTAGAATAAATATTAGCACTTCACAAACTGGTGAGTATTAACCTTCAATCTGGATAACAACACAAAACAAATTGTAAGACTAGAGAGATTTATCGACAAATATTACAAAAGCATCACCCAAACATGACGGAGAGCAAAACAGGGGAACCTATCTCAAAACGAAAATGTGACTCTTCAATAGACCCAGACAATATAATCTTTTCACCACCGGAAATGGTAAAGATCGAAACCAATCTGTTAAAATCAATAAATGACAAACTGGGCATACTTGAACTAGTCAGAGAGGATATAAAAGAGTTGAAGGCAAGCCTCGAGATGAGTGACGAAAAATCTGCGACATTGGAGAAAGACAAACAAGCTAAAGAGACAGTCAATGAGATTGAAAGCGAAGTTAATGAAGTTAAAAAGGAGAACACCAGTATGAGAGAAGCTTTACTTGACATACAGACTAGATCCATGAGAGATAATCTGGTACTTACAGGTATCCAAGAGAAAGAAGGAGAAGTTCCTGAATGTGTAGTTAGAGAGTTCCTCCTTACAGCGCTTCAGATCCCACGCGAAGCTGTCGACAAAATCCAACTAGAACGTGTACACCGTTTCGGACAGAGGGTAGAGGTATGAATGCCCCATCGTTGCCAAATTTAAGTTTTTAAAGATAAAATTATGGTTAAGAGTCTGGGTAAAAGACTTGCTGGCACAAAAATAGGCATGAATGATCAGTTCCCGAAGGAAATTGTAGAACGGCCCAAAGTTCTGTATCCAATCTTCAAGGAAAACGCATAGCTCTCGTAGTCGATAAACTGTATATTGATAACCAAATGTTTTGAGACAAAGACTACACCATGGGCTATTCAGAAAATGACAAAGTTCTCAAAGAAGGGGGAATTAATGGAACACACAATAATAGCCATGGTAGGGATTGTAATAAATAAATAAAAATAGATAGAAAAGCTATCTTCAAATGTAACTAATTGGAACACAATTAGGATTTTTAATGAATTTATTTGCAAATTATGGTGGAAAATAAGTATTTGGTCATCTACAAACAAGCAAGATTTCTGGCTCTCACAGACCTGTAACTTCTTCTTTAAGAGGCTCCTCTGTCCTCCACTCGTTACCTGTATTAATGGCACTTGTTTGAACTTGTTATCAGTATAAAAGACACCTGTCCACAACCTCAAACAGTCACACTCCAAACTCCACTATGGCCAAGACCAAAGAACTGTCAAAGGACACCAGAAACAAAATTGTAGACCTGCACCAGGCTGGGAAGACTGAATCTGCAATAGGTAAGCAGCTTGGTTTGAAGAAATCAACTGTGGGAGAAATTATTAGGAAATGGAAGACATACAAGACCACTGAATCTCCCCCGATATGGGGCTCCACGCAAGATCTCACCCAGTGGGGTCAAAATGATCACAAGAACGGTGAGCAAAAATCCCAGAACCACACGGGGGGACCTAGTGAATGACCTGCAGAGAGCTGGGACCAAAGTAACAAAGCCTGCCATCAGTAACACACTACGCCGCCAGGGACTCAAATCCTGCAGTGCCAGACGTGTCCCCCTGCTTAAGCCAGTACATGTCCAGACCCGTCTGAAGTTTGCTAGAGAGCATTTGGATGATCCAGAAGAAGATTGGGAGAATGTCATATGGTCAGATGAAACCAAAATACAAAGAATGCTGAGTTGCATCCAAAGAACACCATACCTACTGTGAAGCATGGGGGGGGAAACATCATGCTTTGAGGCTGTTTTTCTGCAAAGGGACCAGGATGACTGATCCATGTAAAGGAAAGAATGAATGGGGCCATGTATCATGAGATTTTGAGTGAAAACCTCCTTCCATCAGCAAGGGCATTTAAGATGAAACGTGGCTGGGTCTTTCAGCATGACAATGATCCCAAACACACCGCCCGGGCAACGAAGGAGTGGCTTCATAAGAAGCATTTCAAGGTCCTGGAGTGGCCTAGCTAGTCTCCAGATCTCAACCCCATAGAAAATCTTTGGAGGGAGTTGAAAGTCTGTGTTGCCCAGCAACAGCCCCAAAACATCACTGCTCTAGAGGAGAACTGCATGGAGGAATGGGCCAAAATACCAGCAACAGTGTGTGAAAACCTTGTGAAGACTTACAGAAAACGTTTGACCTCTGTTATTGCCAACAAAGGGTATATAACAAAGTATTGAGATAAACTTTTGTTATTGACCAAATACTTATTTTCCACCATAATTTGCAAATCAATTCATTAAAAATCCTACAATGTGATTTTCAGGATTTTTTTCACTAATTTTGCCTGTCATAGTTGAAGTGTAACTATAATGAAAATTACAGGCCTCTCTCACCTTTTTAAGTGGGAGAACTTGCACAATTGGTGGCTGACTAAATACTTTTTTGCCCCACTGTATGTGGTCAGAGACCTACTAGAGAAGCACCGTCGCCTCAAGATTCTGAGCCTGCCTGGCAGGGTTGGTCCTACAAAGCCCGAGCCCCCTGATGGGTGAACATAATACACACGCAAATTCTCAAAGCTGCTAATGAGAACCTTGACGACCTTGTACCTAGCCGGAGGGGATTCCGGTGGGGTGCCCCCACCCAGGCAGTGGCAGTGCTGGCAACACTAGCTGCAGTAACCGGAGGGGGGGGGGGGGCACACTCAGATATTCAGAGAGGGGGCATATTATTGTGGCCCTGGTGGCACAAAATCATCAAAGGTCTGACTGCACGGAAATGCTTGGGAATATGGCCACAACAGGGGACCACGTGTGGGCGTTTCAGGGGAAGGGGGTATATCTGATCTCCATCACCTAGGATGTGACAATGGTTAATCAAATCTCCCCATTTTTGCAGGCCTTCTCATACAGCTGCAACTGTATATGCATTCGTAAATCAAGACCTTTCCTGAGTTGGGTTCTGGGATGGTGCAACTGTTGAGCATCTGAGTGTAGGGTTGTTTGTGGGCGAAAAGGGTTGAGTGTGTATTAGTATATGAGTGTTTGTGTGTGTGTGTATCCCACAACTGTTGTGAGGGAGTAAAATATGTTAGGGACAATATAGGATGAATAACATATTGTTTGCTAAAATAATAATTGCTTGTCAAAATGTAATTTTTGTAATGGCAATACTGGTAAGAGGTAACAATCCTTTGCATAAACTGCCTACATTACTACAAATATGAATAGCTAATTATGGAAATTAAGATAAACAGGATTTTTAAAATATAGATTTTTTAATAGCTATATATAATACGAAATCAAGGTGAGGGCGATGGAAACGCTTTTGACGGTTGATCTGCTTCTGTTCTGTGGGTGGCACTCTTTTCGAAGGGTGGGTCCCGGTCCCTCCGGGGCCATGGGATACGATGGGGTCAGGGGTGGTCTGCCGGTCATTGGCATGACAACCCAACTCAGGATGAGGAAGGGTTTTAGTGGGTGGAGAGTGGGGACCAATTGGAGGTTTACTTAGTAGCAATGTTTAACAGTATAACTTTAGTCCGTCCCCTCGCCATGCTCAAACCAGGGACCCTCTGCACACATCAACAACTGACACCCACGAAGCATCGTTACCCATCGCTCCACAAAAGCCGCGGCCCTTGCAGAGCAAGGGGAACCACTACTTCAAGGTCTCAGAGCGAGTGACGCCACCGATCGAAATGCTATTAGCGCGCACCACCGCTAACTAGCTAGCCATTTCACATCGGCTACAAATGCAAATATAATGGTACAGACACTCAATCATCATGTTATTTTTTAATGGTAAGTTTACAAACATATATTGTGATAAATATAATTGAAACTTGTGTCTCATTATGGTAATTGCTGAAATAAGTTTAGCCAGTTATAATTGTAATGGCTTAGCAGATAATAAAATATGATCAGTATTTACCTGGCTAAAAGAGAAGGAATATAATATCTACTGTTTACAGGAAACTCATTCAACAATTTTAGATGAAGTTTTGTGGAAAAAGGACTGGGGGAGGTGAAATATATTTCTCCCTTGGGCAAAGAAATTCAAAAGGGGTGATGATATTAATTAACAGTAATTTTGATCCAAATGTGCACGGGTTGACGGATGATTTTAAATATGTTATTGGACCATAACCAGATATGGCTCATTAACCTATACGGTCCAAATAATGATGATCCAAGCTTCTTTGAAAATATATATAATAATTTATCAACCCTACAAGCAACACAAGACACTATTATTATGGTGGGAGATTACATAACGGTTTTAAATACCTCTATGGACCGTAAAGGAAATCACACTACAAACTATCACCCTCAGGCACTTAAGGAAATCATGAATGTCATGGATATATTGGAATTAGTGGATATATGGAGGCTTAAATACCCTGACCTAGTGAGATACACATGGCGGAGGCTTAACCAAGCCTCGTCGTCTAGATTACTTTCTTATGTCATTCTCTCTGGCACCAAAAGTTTAAAAAGTGTTGATAGGGGATAGAATGCGGTCGGACCATCACATAATTGGCATATATATTACTCTTACAGAATTTCCACGTGGGCGAGGATATTAGAAATGTAATCAAAGCCTATTGGATGATAACTTGTTTTTAACTAGGAAAGAAGAATTTATAAACAGACTTTTTCCGACATAACATAGGTACAACAGATTCCCTTATTGTATGGAACACTTTTAAATGTGCCTTTAGAGGCCATGCAATTCAGTACTCATCTATAAAACAAAAGCAATTTAGGTCAAAATAGTCCATATTAACAAAGGAAATTGAAGGACTAACAGTACAGATAGATAGCAATAGAAACTGTGCCATAGAGGCTCAGAGTAAGTTGGAGGAAAAACTAAAAGAAACGGAGGAACTTATTCAAGAAAGATCCAGTGTAATATATAATAAACAAAGTGAATTGGATGGAATATTGGGAAAAATGCAAAAAAAAAAAATGTAATCTTCAACATAGAAATGCTACCAAACATGTTTTACTGAAACGTGTTACAAATTATGGAGTCACACATGATTCACCGAACAATATTTTGAAAGAGGAAGTACTTTAAGCGTATGTTTTTGTTTCAGTCTCCTCCATCTCCACTAACCGAAGCTAATTGTGTGGATTTTTTCCCTATTAACACAGTAAAATCAACATCTGTACAGAAAGACTCATGTGAAGGCCATATTACCAGTGGAGGTATACCAAACTTTTTTGGATATACTCAGAGAACCATTATTAGCATGTTTTAACCACTCCTATTAAATAGTAGATTATCAGACACTCAACAAGAAGGTCTGATTTCATTATTACTGAAACCGGATCCAAATGATATAAAGATCCATTTAAAAAATTGGAGGCCTCTTACACTTCAGTGTTGTCATGCAAAAATTCTAGCTAAATGCTTAGCACATAGAATTAAAAAGGTTTTGTCAGATATTATTAATCCTAATCAGACAGGTTTTTTTTACATGGACGATACATTGGAGATAATAAGACAAGTACTGGAAACAATATAACACTCTTAAATATCTGGAAAACCAGGCCTGTTTTTCATAGCTGACTTTAAAAAGGCTTTTGATAAAGTACGACTGGAGTTTATATATAAATGCCTCAAATATTTCAAGTTTGGAGAATCTCTTATAAAATGGGTTAAAGTTATGTATAGTAACCATAGGTGTAAAATAGTAAATAATGGCTACATCTCAAAGTTTTAAACTGTCAAAAGAGGAGTAAAACAAGGTTGTCCACTATCGACATGTCTATTTATTATTGCCATCGAAATGTTAGCTGTTAAAATTAGATCCAACAATCATATTAAGGGATTATAAATCCATGGCTTAAAAACAAAGGTGTCATTGTACGCTGATGATTCATGTTTTCTTTTAAATCCACAATTAGAATCCCTCCACAGCCTTATGGAGGATCTAGATACTTTTTCTAACCTCTCTGGATTAAAACCAAATTATGATATGTGTACTATAATACGTATTGGATCACAAAAAAATGCAACTTTTACATTACCATGTAGTTTACCAATAAAATGGTCTGACGGGTATGTGGACATACTCGGTATACAAATCCCAAAAGAAAGAAATTATCTCACTCCAATACATTTTTATAGAAAGTTAGCAAAAATAGATAGGTATTTTCCTTTCCATGGTAGCAATATCTTGTCTATTTGTGGAAAAAGAATCACCCTGATTTAACTCTTTAGTCACATCACATTTTACCTATTTGCTTATGGTTTTGCCTACACATAGCAACCTGCTTTGTAAATTATATGAGCAAAAAATATTACATTTTACTTGGAATGGCAAGCCAGACAAATTTAAAAGAGCCTATTTATATAATGAATATGAATTCGGAGGACAGAAATGATTAAATATTAAAGCGTTAGACCTCTCACTAAAGGCATCAGTCATACTAATTTACTAGAGAACCACTTTTTGTAAGAATGTCTCACCCCATGTTCAAGAATGGCCTTTTTCTCTTTATTCAGATTGCAACTGCTCACGTTCGGTTATTTGAAAACAAAATCATCCCCAAAATATCGTTATTTTTTTAAACAAGCCATAGAAAGTTGGTTGCAATTTCAGTTTAATCCACCTGAAAAGACAGAACAAATAATACAACAAATATTGTGGTTAAACTCAAATATACTAATTGATCAACAACAAAAATATATATATATTTTATAACATTTAGAAAATATATCATCTTTGTAAATTATATCCTAAATAGGACTGGTGGAGTTGTCACACATGCAGCTAACACAGACATATGGAAATGTCTGCTCTAACCAAAATTACAACCAACTAATTGCAGCATTACCACAAAAATGGAAGAGGCAAGTGAAAGGTGGAAAATGTAAGGAACTTTTCTGTCGACCCTACATTAAAGACCAAAATTGGTAGCTTGGTTTTGGTCACAGGTCCAGGAATGGCTGAAGAATTGCAACATTTACCTAGAACTAACGCTGCAGATAGCAATACTGGGTGATTTGAAAAGTCAATCCACCAATAATATAATTATTTTAGCAAAAATGTTTGTCTTTAATTTACTTTTGTGAAGCATCACAGCACAGTTAAAAAATATATGGCAAATAGAAATTCAATATGGATGGTGTTAAATCAAATTTTATTTGTCACATACACATGGTTAGCAGATGTTAATGCGAGTGTAGCGAAATGCTTGTGCTTCTAGTTCCGACAATGCAGTAATAACCAACAAGTAATCTAGCTAACAATTCCAACACTACTACCTTATAGACACAAGTGTAAGGGGATAAATAATATGTACATAAAGATATATGAATGAGTGATGGTACAGAGCGGCATAGGCAAGATACAGTAGATGGTATTGAGTGCAGAATATACATATGAGATGAGTATGAGTATGTAAACAAAGTGGCACAGTTAAAGTGGCTAGTGATACATGTATTACATAAAGATGCAGTAGATGATAGAGTACAGTATATACGTATACATATGAGATTAATAATGTAGGGTATGTAAACATTATATTAGGTAGCATTGTTTAAAGTGGCTAGTGATATATTTGACATCATTTCCCATCAATTCCCATTATTAAAGTGGCTGGAGTTGAGTCAGTGTGTTGGCAGCAGCCACTCAATGTTAGTGGTGGCTGTTTAACAGTCTGATGGCCTTGAGATAGAAGCTGTTTTTCAGTCTCTCGGTCCCAGCTTTGATGCACCTGTACTGACCTCGCCTTCTGGATGATAGCGGGGTGAACAGGCAGTGGCTCGGGTGGTTGTTGTCCTTGATGATCTTTATGGCCTTCCTGTGACATCGGGTGGTGTAGGTGTCCTGGAGGGCAGGTAGTTTGCCCCCGGTGATGCATTGTGCAGACCTCACTACCCTCTGGAGAGCCTTACAGTTGTGGGCGGAGCAGTTGCCGTACCAGGCGGTGATACAGCCCGACAGGATGCTCTCGATTGTGCATCTGTAGAAGTTTGTGAGTGCTTTTGGTGACAAGCCGAATTTCTTCAGCCTCCTGAGGTTGAAGAAGCGCTGCTGCGCCTTCTTCACGATGCTGTCTGTGTGGGTGGACCAATTCAGTTTGTCTGTGATGTGTACGCCGAGGAACTTAAAACTTACTACCCTCTCCACTACTGTTCCATCGATGTGGATAGGGGGGTGTTCCCTCTGCTGTTTCCTGAAGTCCATAATCATCTCCTTAGTTTTGTTGACGTTGAGTGTGAGGTTATTTTCCTGACACCACACTCCGAGGGCCCTCACCTCCTCCCTGTAGGCCGTCTCGTCGTTGTTGGTAATCAAGCCTACCACTGTTGTGTCGTCCGCAAACTTGATGATTGAGTTGGAGGCGTGCGTGGCCACGCAGTCGTGGGTGAACATGGAGTACAGGAGAGGGCTCAGAAAGCACCCTTGTGGGGCCCCAGTGTTGAGGATCAGCGGGGTGGAGATGTTGTTGCCTACCCTCACCACCTGGGGGCGGTGGAAGTCCAGTACCCAGTTGCACAGGCCTGGGTCGAGACCCAGGGTCTCGAGCTTGATGACGAGCTTGGAGGGCACTATGGTGTTAAATGCCGAGCTGTAGTTGATGAACATCATTCTCACATAGGTATTCCTCTTGTCCAGATGGGTTAGGGCAGTGTGGTTGAGATTGCATCGTCTGTGGACCTATTTGGGCATTAAGCAAATTGGAGTGGGTCTAGGGTGTCAGGTAGGGTGGAGGTGATATGGTCCTTGACTAGTCTCTCAAAGCACTTCATGATGACGGAAGTGAGTGCTACGGGGCGGTAGTCGTTTAGCTCAGTTACCTTACCTTTCTTGGGAACAGGAACAATGGTGGCCCTCTTGAAGCATGTGGGAACAACAGACTGGGATAGGGATTGATTGAATATGTCCGTAAACACACCAGCCAGCTGGTCTGCGCATGCTCTGAGGGCGCGGCTGGGGATGCCGTCTGGGCCTGCAGCCCTGCGAGGGTTAACACGTTTAAATTTTTTCCTCACGTCAGCTGCAGTGAAGGAGAGTCCGCATGTTTTGGTTGCAGGCCGTGTCAGTGGCACTGTATTGTCCTCAAAGCGGGCAAAAAAGTTATTTAGTCTGCCTGGGAGCAAGACATCCTGGTCCGTGACGGGGCTGGTCTTCTTTTTGTATTCCGTGATTGACTGTAGACCCTGCCACATACCTCTTGTGTCTGAGCCGTTGAATTGAGATTCTACTATACTGACGGTTAGCTTGTTTGATTGCCTTGCGGAGAAAATAGTTACACTGTTTGTATTCAGCGTATTCGTCAATGTTGTTGTCTGACGCAATACGAAACATATCCCAGTCCACGTGATGGAAGCAGTCTTGGAGTGTGGAATCAGATTGGTCGGACCAGCGTTGAACAGGCCTCAGCGCGGCGGGAGCTTCTTGTTTTAGTTTCTGTCTGTAGGCAGGGATCAACAAAATGGAGTCGTGGTCAGCTTTTCCGAAAGGAGAGCGGGGCAGGGCCTTATATGCGGGGTAGATAGATGGGAGAGAGATAGATGGGAGGGAGGGAGGGGTTGAATGGAGCTGAAGGGTGGGACTAATAACAAGATAACCAATGTAAAACATACGGGGTCTGTAAAATGTATATAGGTTCAGAACATTTATGAAATAAAACCGTTACAAATATATATCAAATAGAAATCAAACTGGATGAACATCAGAAATAGAGGAAGGCCAGCACTAAAAACAAAATATAACTACTGTAAAATAGATTGTGTCTTTAAAATGTGTGTAGTATGTGTCATGACGTTGCCCTCTTTGGGTACAGCGAGCACCATCCCCCTCTCTCTGTCTCCTACACTCGGCTGCTGCGACCTCAGGTCGTAAATTCCTGGAGGAGATTATCTCCTCATGGCCACAGTATAGAGAGAGAGAGAGAGAGAGAGTTTCATAGAGAGAACAAAGGAATTTCTTACACCTCAACAGAACTGGAGAACCGAACAACATTTATGATCTGGAGAAGGTATAAAAGATCGGTGAAGAATCCAGCTATGAACTGGTCCGTTTGGTACAATTTTGTGAAACTCATGAGAGACAATATGGCCACATTCCCATAACACTATTTATAAAATAGTCTCAGTAATGAGGCTTACATCTAATTGTTGTATAAAATGAATGAGTGAGGATGGAACTGTTTGTGAAATTGTGTAATGTGATTTTGTACTGTTTAATGAAGGACACTCCAATACCCTAAAAAGTCATTGGCACGCCCCCAGGGGCACAGACAGGACCGGGCATCATGAGACAGCCCTTTTTGATGTTCCGAATAAAACCCCCACCTGGGTTTTCTATCACCAGACCATGTTTCTCACAATTACGAGAGGACAAAGGTTGCAGACCAGCTTACCTCGATAACGAGAGGGCCAAGGTTTGAGACCAGACTGCTGAATCTTTTAACCATCCCACGTGGTTAAACTCTTAGACTATCGATACCGACAACAAGTCTTTGATATTAATTACTAGTCTGCAGCTAGGAATTCGGTATCATTGAACGCGAAGACCGACAACCGCCGAAACGTCTATTCTATATCGACATGAATGAATGTCACTCTGAACTATCCATCTAACCACGACAGAGAGAGAGAGAGCAGACAAAATCTCCAACAGAAACAAACTTTTCAACAGAGATCCCGACGACACTGAGCGTAAATATATATATTGATTGCAATTATTCCCGAATGAGTGAGCGTTCATGTGCAAAGGATTATCATTTCAAATGTTATAATTATCAACTTTGTAGTGTCTCATCTCAGTTGACCCCCACTTCCCTTTTTGTCCACCAAGCCGCGATACCGGTTTATCCCACTAGGGAAACTCCGCTATCATTTCCTTGTAACTATCTATTGTTTGTGTGATGCATTTCTGTGAATTACTTAGTTAGTAGATAAATTATCATAAGACAATTGATGTATGGATGACTCATAGTGAAGACGGGGTTCGTGCAGATAACCAACAATTTACAACGTTTGGAATGAGACTAACGTGAGGTAAAGAATACGTCATTAATCAGAAGACTAAGGGATCAGATATAAAAAATATCTGAAAGTTATATTAAGAAAATTATAACTTTGTAATCTGAATATTTTCCGTGGTGCCCCGACTTCCTAGTTAATTACAGTTACATGATTAATCAGTTTAATTGCGTAATAATAATTACAGAGTTATTTGATAAAGATTAATCTTCAGTTTAATGATGCCAAAGACACAACATATTTATAAGCCGGAAGTAGAAGCCTAAGTGTTATTGTTTATTAGTTTACTCCAATTTTGGGAGTGGTGGTAGGGTTTGCAGGGAATAATAAAGGAAGGTATATTCTAAAAAAAAAGTGTGTATGTGTATATATGTATGTATATATGTATGTTTATATGTATGAATGTTTATATATACACACTACCTTTCAAAAGTTTGGGGTTACTTAGAAATGTCCTTGTTTCTGAAAGAAAAACACATTTTTTGTTGATTAAAATAACATCAAATTGATCAGAAATAGAGTGTAGACATTGTTCATTTTGTAAATGACTATTGTAGCTGGAAACGGCAGATTTTTTTATGGAATAGGTGTACAGAGGCCCATTATCCACAACCATCACTCCTGTGTTCCAATGGCATGTTGTCATGTTGTGTTAGCTAATCCAAGTTGATCATTTTAAAATACTAATTGATCATTATAAAACCCATTTGCAATTATGTTAGCACATCTTAAAACGGTTGTGCTGGTTAAAGAAGCAATAAAACTGGCATTCTTTAGACTAGTTGAGTATCTGGAGCGTCAGCATTTGTGGGTTCGATTACAGGCACAAATTGCCCAGAAACAAAGAATTTATTCTGAAACTCGTCAGTCTATTCTTGTTCTGAGAAATTAAGGTTATTTCATGTGAGAAATTGCCAAGAAACTGAAGATCTCGTACAACGAGTAGTACACAACGCTGTGTACTACTTCCTTCATAGACTGAGCAAGAGGACAAGTACATTAGAGTGTCTAATTTGAGAAACAGACACCTCAAAAGTCCTCAACTGGCAGCTTCATTAAATAGTATCCACAAAACACCACTCTCAACGTCAACAGTGAAGAGGCGACACCGGGATGCTGGTCTTCTAGGTAGAGTTCCTCTGTCCAGTGTCTGTGTTCTTTGCCCAATCTAAATATTTTATTTTTATTGGCCAGTCTGAGATATCGCCTTTTCTTTGGAACTCTGCCTAGAAGGCCAGCATTCCGGAGTTGGCTCTTCACTGTTCACGTTGAGACTGGTGTTTTGCGGGTACAATTTAATGAAGCTGCCAGTTGAGGACTTGTGAGGCATCTGTTTCTCAAATTAGACACTCTAATGTACTTGTCCTCTTGCACAGTCTATGAAGGAAGTAGTACACAGCGTTATCTTGCTCAGTTGTGCACCGGGGCCTCCCACTCTTCTTTCTATTCAGGTTAGTGCCAGTTTGCACTGTTCTGTGAAGGGAGTAGTACACAGCGCCTTTTAAAATGCTAAACTTGGATTAGCTAACACAACGTGCCATTGGAACACAGGAGTGATGGCTGCTGATAATGGGCCTCTGTACGCCTATGTACACATTCCATTAAAAATCTGCCGTTTCCAGCTACAATAGTCATTTACAACATGAACAATGTTATGTTATTTTAAATTGACAAAAAATGTGCTTGTCTTTAAAAAACAAGGACATTTCTAAGTGACCCCAAACTTTTGAATGGTAGTCTACGTATATATATGTATATACAGTTGTAGTCGGAAGTTTACATACTTTACATACATAGGTTGGAATCATTAAAACTAGAGTTTTGGCAAATCGGTTAGAACATCTACTTTGTGCATGACACAAGTCATTTTTCCAACAATTGTTTACAGACAGATTATTTCACTGTATCACAATTCCAGCTGGGAAAATTCCAGAAAATGATGTCATGGCTTTCGAAGCTTCTGATAGGCTAATTGACATAATTTGAGTCAATTGGAGGTATACCTGTGAATGTGTTTCAAGGCCTATATTCAAACTCAGTGTTTCTTTGCTTGACATCATGGGAAAAGCAAAAGAAATCAGCCAAGAAAAAATGGTCTCCAATTGGTTCATCCTTGGGAGAAATTTCAAACCGCCTGAAGGTACCACGTTCATCTGTACAAACAATAGTACGCAAGTATAAACACCATGAGACCACGCAGCCTTATTACCGCTCAGGAAGGAGATGCATTCTATATCCTAGAGATGAACGTACTTTGGTGCTAAAAGTGCATATCATATCTTAACTGACCTAAGACAGGGAAGTTTTACTAGGATTAAATGTCAGGAATTGTGAAAAACTGAGATTAAATGTATTTAGCTGAGGTGCATGTAAACTTCAACTGTATATATGTGGGTATGTGTATTAATATATTTACCCCAAAAATATGGGGGATTGGAAATGATGCAGACAATTACATGGACGGAAGCAACAATCTATCGGCAATATTAAACCAGATCCCCCCCCCTCTACAAAAATACATTTAAAAAAAGACTCATCCTAGAGCTGGCCCCCCGACCAAACTGAGTAATTAGGGGAGAAGGTCCTTGGTCAGGGAGTTGACCAAGAACCTGATGGGCACTCTGACAGAGCTTCCTCTGTGGCGATGGGAGAACCTTCCAGAAGGACAACCATCTCTGCAGCACTCCAACAATCAGGCCTTTATGGTAGAGTGGTCAGACGGAAGCCACTCCTTATTAAAAGGCACGACAGGCCACTTGGACTTTGCCAAAAGGCACCTAAAGGACTCCCAGACCATGAAAAACAAGTTTCTCTGGTCTGATGAAACCAAGATAGAACTCTTTGGCCTGAATGCCAAGTGTCACGTCTGGAGGAAACCTGGCACCAGCTCTTTGGTGAAGCATGGTGGTGGCAGCATCATGCTGTGGGGGTTTTTCAGCGGCAGGGACTGGGAGACTAGTCAGGTCTCTTACGACTGAAAATCTCTGGAGACCTGAAGATAGCTGTGCAACGACACTCCCCATCCAACCTGACAGAGCTTAAGAGGATCTGCAGAGAAGAATGGGAGAAACTCCCCAAATCCAGGTGTGCCAAGCTTGTAGCGTAATACCCAAGACTCGAGGCTGTAATCGCTGCCAAAGGAGTGTCTGAATACTTATGTAAATGTGATAGTTATTTTTATACATTTGCAAAAATGTTTTAAAAAAAACCTTTGTTCTATCATTATGGGGTATGTGTGTAGATTGATGAGGGAATAAAACAATTCAATCAATTTTAGAAAAAGGCTGTAATGTAACATTTTGAAAAAGTCAAGGGGTCTAAATACTTTCTGAATGCACTGTACGAAGCTCGACGGGTCTAGACGCACAAAAGTTGCTTTGTGGTCTGATTGTGTTCAGATCGGTCTGACCACTTCAGGTGGTGGTCAAGGATGCATTGTGTGCGGATTTCTCCTCAGTCTGGACACAATCAGACTACCGAAAGCGCATACAGTGGGCGACGTCATCAGCACTCCTCCCACAAGTCTCCAGAAAACGTGTGTTTTGGAACCGAGGCAACTTTTCGTTGATGGTGCTTCCAACAATAACTGCTTATTCCAGCTCAATAAACTCAAGAGAGATACGTGTGTATATTGTGGAGGCTAACACGAAGACTCGCTACTGATGAGGTGTCTCAGCTCACTGTTAGAATCCTCACCTCATTTCAGTGGTGTCTTGGTCCAGCTCAGGATTCCACAACTTATTGGACATTCCCTGAGTACCTTGGGGTATTTGTGGCTGAAGGCTGAAGCTTTTAAGCGCCTGAGGCGAGTTTACAAGTGAACTTGATGTTGGCATTGGTAGTGTTGGCATTGGTAGTGCAGCATATTTGTTGGGGATCTGCTTGCAGAAAGGTGCTGCTCAGAATCACTGATCTAAAATTCACCTTTACATGCCAAATAACCACTCATTATGTGATCAAGTTGAGCAAATCTGTGTCGCACCTTCCTCAGGCTTATCTTCTCAAACATGCTGAGTGTTGAGAGGGATTGTGAGCTTTATGCATGTTCAGGTATTTATGTATTGAGCTCTGTTGAGATTTTTCAACAGGTTCAAGCTTTTGAGTCAAACCCTGCAAGCCTACATCCTGTGCTTGCTTGTCCCCCTCTCTCCCTCTGGACGAGCTTCAATTATTTATACGTCTCGGCTAGCTAACTTGAAACCGATAACCCACATGCTATTTATACTTCATTTCAAGGAGCAAATACTAAACTCTAGGGTCGTGCTCGTGTCTCCAGTAAGCTACTGGTAGGCCCTGGTGGGAAAGGGAGGATGAGGAGTGGGGAGGCTTGCCCTAGGTGGGCCGAACCAGACAAGAGCAGCAGCCAGGCCTGAGCTGGGAGGAAGGGGTGGGACCAAGGATAGAATGCAGAGAGGTGGGCAATACATACAGTATTAAGTAAGTGGGCTGGCTCCAGATACTCCTACTGATCACAGTGTCCCCAGGTCACTTTTTCAAAAGTTAGGAAACAAACACATTTAGTTATTTTTGTGAATTATCCCTTTCATTTATGGTAGAGAACGATGAAAGGTAAGAAAATGCGGCACAGTGAGAAAGAGAGAAGAATGAGAGATCTGAAATCAAACACGGCCCAATGTAGATTACGCTTAACAGTTTTATTTGGAATATTAAGACAATGAAGCATAAGCCAAGCACCAAGAGTGACAGCTACAAGTGTCGCATCATACGGCTCTTTAAAATGAACAGGTTATAATGGAAAGAAACAACTGTCTGAATGGTGAAGCAGATACACAGAACAACAAAGACACTGAAATGTGAACATTTGCACTCTCCAAATCCTTCCTGACAACAGTAAAAAAACAAAAACATTATAATAATGGAACGGCGATATTCGTCTGACCAGAGTTTTTTTTTAAAGTCTGTGGCAGTGCCTGCGGCCCCAGATATGAAAGGGCTCGTGATTGGTCAGAATGAATAAGGCAGTCTGGGAACACAATGGTGCTGTAGAATGACAACCATTAGTCCCCATCATTGTCAAGTCCTGTTGCCACGGCACCCACATAGCAACCGATGTGCACATACAGCATTAAAGTGACAAGAGGATTGCGACCATTGTTACAGTACACTCCATTGCATATAAGGGAGAAGAATAACGAAAAATAATAATTCTTTAGTCATACATCTTTTCATTTTTTCCCCCTCGTTTGCATATAGCATTTTTACCCAGCTTTCCAAAAAAAATAGGGGAAAGATGAGAATAAAACTTGTATTTTTCCTCTAAGAGCTGAAACCTTGATCCAGGCCAGGGGTCGTGATGTGGTCAAACAGGGTTGGCTGGTGATATGACCTGCCTGTCTCAGATTTATAACAAGTAAGTTGAGAAGAGATCCTGGAACTAGCCTAACATTGGGCCTGCCTGAGAATAGGTGGACAAGAGGCATTGTTCATAGGGGGGGTACCCCTCACAGCAGACTCCACATCCCCTCCACCAGACCCCCTCTATGTGGTCCACACACACACACACACACAAGTCTGCAACTCCACAGAACATAAATCTGTCCTCCAACATTGCTTGTGATGTATGAACACAAATGAAATACTCCACTCACACCCACATCTCCACCTTGAACAAATAAAACACAAACACGCGCACAGACAATTAAAGTGCCATAACTTCAACAAATCCCTAGACCCCCCCTCGCCCCCCATTCCCACAGCAGGAAACCGGGCCTTCAATGGTACATTGTGTGACTAAGGCGCTACTCTCTTTTAATGCTAACTTTAGCCTAGCTCCCAAACAGGGCTGGGGCGGCCGCAGAACGTGGAGGGGAAAGCAGCCACCAGCATAAACAAGAGCCCCTAAGTCCCCTCCACATATCCCAGCAGCATCAGCAGGGTCATGTTGAGGATGTGGTCAGAGAAAGAGAGGGGCACCCATTAGGAAACACAGTGGCCCTTTATGCGCACAGCACAGTAAATGTAGATCCCGGCGAGGTACATTTAGCCAGTGATTAGTGCCAGTAGGCCATCGCCGTAGCATGATAGACAGGTGGCAAAGAGTAGGTGTGTGCGCGCGCGTGGGTAAGAGCCTGTGTGTGTGCGCAGGAGAGTGAATGTTTAACAGCTATCCCATACAAGATGTCAGGGTGATAGACAGACATGGATGTGGATATAGAACATACAAGTGCACATGCAAGTGACTTATATGTCAACCTATTTTTTCCCCCTTCAAACAGTCCTCCACAGCCCTTCATAGAGCATACAAATGGGTGATTTTCACATGCAATCTCCAAGCTTTCTGAAAACAAAGTAAGTTCTGTCTGATTGGGTTTAGGCCACAGAAGAGAGAGGGAGGGAGGGAGGGTTGGATATGAAAAAGAGCATCTAGTTGATTTAACTATCACACACATGCCTCAATTATACCATTGACAATGACACCCTTTCCTGCACTTCTGCCTCCAAACCATAACACATACCTACACATCACATTACCTTTCATTAGTACACTGTGAATGTAGCACAAAAGGGCTTGGCAGAGGCCAGAGCAGTTGCAAGACAGAGGTGTAAGGTGATGGGGGCTCGTCTCTGTTTCTACCTGGCAACATCGCCTGCCCTGTAGGCTTAAAATGTTTGTTCAGTTGAAATAAAATGGTAATTTTAAAGAGCCCTAGAGACATAGTGGCGAGCAATACTACTAAAAACAATGCAGCTTGTGTGCAACACCGTTGAATAACAGAGCTTTGGTCACAGACACTCAGAAATGGTCATGAATAAGCTAATAATATGCATTCATTGCATTTTCATTCATGATCCTCCCCCTCTGGTAACACACACACACACACACACACACACACACACACACACAACGCGTGTTGGGTAGTTAAAATAAACATATTCCCTGCCATTCAGAGAGACTGGATTCAAGTTACCTATCCAACCAGGATAAAAATCACTGATATCACACCGATAATTTGTAAGAATTAAATTTGTATACATTTGCAGATAGTATTTCCATATACAGGTACTCCTCATTTCTTATCTTTTTTTTGTCGCTATAGGTGTGCCGTTCTAAAACATGTCCAGTGTAGAAGCCCTCCAGGACCTGACGCTGCCTTGCCCAACCTATCCAGCCACCTATAAAACCCAATGACTTTTGGAAGTGAAGCCAATAAATGATTCTAGACAGCAGTGGCGGCTGTTGAGAGGAGCTTTTGGAGGACGGGCTCATTGTTATTGCTGGAATGGAATAAATGGAACGGTATCAAACACCTCAAAGATACGGGAACCAAGTCTGACTCCATTAATTCCATTCCAGCCATTACAATGAACCCATCCTCCTATAGCTCCTCCCACCAGCCTCCACAGCTAGACAATGGAGTAGTGTATTCACTTCTAGCTAGCTAGCTAACATTGACAATATTTTCTCGATGAAATAGAAATGTGAAAAATGTAAATATATATATATAAAATATTGAATGTGCACCAATGAACAGAGCTCTTCATCCCCTGCTCCACATCATTCATTTTCCTCCTCCTCATCCTCCATTTAAGGGCTACATGAGTGGGAAGTGCTGCTGGAGTATTCTATGCACCAGGCTCAAGAGTTTAAAGTAGATCAGGAGGCTCTATGAAAGGCACATAGGTTACTCTTTGTTGTATTCGTCTTCCTGATGCAAGCTCTCACAATATGCTGGGTTATTACGGGCATGGCTAGCAGCAGTGACAATGCGCATATCAAACGTAGCTCCTTCGGGTACTAATACTATAAAGCGGGATTGTGGCTGTAATGTGTAAAGCGGAGTCAAGTTAACTGTATAATGTCATTGGTCTGTGGAGGGTGCAGACATGAATTATATGAACCCTGAGCAGCATGGAGGATGCCACAGATAAAGATAAGGGACACCATGAAGGCAGAACACAGGTCCAGAAACAAACCAGACCCTGAGACAATAACCAGTGTGTGTGTCTTCAAAAACTGCACGCACAGTTAAAGTGCCTGTTCTGTAGCCAGTTTGAGCCACCGGCAGACAGGTGTGAGAAAACAACCACCAGGACAAATATCATTATTATTGTTCCATTAGAAGAACCGTACACCTGTGCCAACACAGTGGTGGTGGTAGACAACGATTATGCTTCGAGAAACGACAGTGAGGATATCTAAAAGCCAAGGACTCGCAGTGACCACACACACGGCTGTGTATGCCTCGCCCCCTACAGGTGTACGCTGTAGCAGCACCTTTGGACCTGGCCGCGTTCCACATTGCCTTTGGGGCGAAGAACTACTGGACAGCACCCTTAAACAGCACCTTATTTCAGACATAGGCCTACTCAATGATATTTGATGATGGCTGGGTGTGTGTCTGTACGACACTGTCCACCAAGCGGGCCCTAGCGAACTGCAGTAGGAGTTTTAGTTGCAGCAAACCCCCCCACCCCTCTCTCCAGTAAAGCCACTGTCAACTCCACACCTCAAGCCTCACGATGCCCGCCAGGCATTCTTCTAGTCGCTTGATCAAGCAACAGGAAAAAAAAGGAAGGATAGAAAGTATGAGTGAACTGTACAACATAGCTAGCTAACCATGTGGGCCTAGATAGAGACTGGGGGGAGGGGTGAGGGGGGCCATGCAGGCAGCTCATGCTGTGGGATCAGGCAGACACTTGACAGAATGAAACAGGAGAGAGGGAGACCAAGCATGAAGGCTTATGCTCTCCCTTTCAGAATCTTTTCAATAGTAAAAATGTGCTTGCCAGACAGCATTATACTGAATATAATAGATATGTATTCCATGTGATGTAAGTAGTAATAAGTAAAACAAAGAAATTAGAATGAATCTTGGATAGATCACTTTACCTAACTCCTTCCCTCCAGTTACCCCTCCCTGCCTGACTGAAAAGTGCCATGTTCAGTATTACCTCCTGATTGGCTGGGAGTTTTTCCTGTTTTGACTAAGCCCGCGGCGGCACGCACAGGCCGCCAGAGCCCCGCCACTATTTGATCTTGAGTGGCGGCTCCCTCTCCAGCCAGCGCACACGCACTTTCTGTTTGTAGTGATACTCCTTGAGGAAGTCCTGCAGGGCCGGGGGCAGTGGCAGGCCGCCGATGCCGTCGTATGTGGTCCGGGGGCAGATGGCGGCGCGTGCCAGGTGCTGCAAGCCGAAAGGGAAGGCCCGGTGGAGTGGCGCCGTGAGCAGCGGCTCAAAGAACATGCAGGCGCTGGGGTCCTTGTAGTGCTCCAGTAGGCCTGTGACGGTGGATGAGTGGAACACGCAGGGGTCGTGGGCATCGAAGCTGAAGTTGTGGTTCCACTGCTCGATGCGGGCATGCAGCGAGCGGTTGTAGCGGCGAAAGCTGACTGAGAACAGGTAGTCCTCCTGGGCCGAGTCTCGTAGCAGGAAGGTGCCCTCGGGCCGTCCATCCAGCAGCGCCTCCGCCTCGTAGCGGTCCATCACGCCCCAGTAGCAGGGCAGTGCAGTGATCTGCAGCAGGTCCGGTACCAGGCAATGGATGTAGTCAATCTGCGTGTGCACCTTCCATGGCCCAGGCTGGTTCCGGCTCAGATTGCCATCCCCGGATGCGTGCCGCTGCTTGGGCCTCAGGGCCTGCAGGCATAGGGTAGTTGAGTCCTCCTCCGAGTCACAGTCAGCCAACTGGGCTGTAGCACCCCCGAGCACCTGCACCGATACCCCCACTCCTGAGCAGCAGGCCGCGGTGCCCCGGGCCTCCCCAGAGGCCTCTGCAATGCCGGGGGCCATCTTTGGTCCCAGTTTGTACAAAGAGGAGCCCTGCGCCAAGGCCTCCAGGGTGTGAATCTGGGCGTTGGGTGGGGGGTCCACTCCCTCTTCAATGCTGAGCCTGCGGCGTTCGCGCAGACGCTCCTCCTCGTCCTCGGGGGAGGGGTGGGCGGTGTCGAAGGCGTCAAGCAGAGCCGTGGAGGAATGCGGGCTGACGGGCGCCGTGTGCTGCTTGATCAGGTGCCACTTGTTGGCCAAGTCCGAGCCCTGGGGGAAGGGACAGGTCTCCAGCATCAGCTCTGTCAGGTGGATCTTGCGCTTCGAGATGGTGGGGGTCTTGGAAGAGCGCGAGCGACGGCGGGGGGGCAGGGGGAGACACAGGCCCATTGTATCGCTAAGCCGCTGGCGCAGGGAACGGGCGCTCAGACTGCGCCCCCCGACCCCTGAGTCCCCCATTTCCTGGATAGAGCTGACCCCGTAGCGACGGTCCCTCCGGCCAGCGGCCCCGCGCGCGCGCCCTGACCACCTGTCTGTATCCATGGAGCTCTGAGTCTTAGTGGAACATGAGTGTTTTTTCTTGCCCCCCCAAGGTGCATGGCGTGAGTACGAGTCTCTCCGGGCCACAGGGACTCCTCCACGACCCCCCCTCGCATCCTCACTGTCTTTGCTGTCTATGGTGATCTCCACTATCTGGGGGATGTCCGACACACAGTTGTGACGTCGTCCCCCAGTAACCATGGGGAGCGGCAAGAGGCTTCGGGGCAGGCTAGAGGCCCGAGAAGCCTGGGCCTCGCCTGAATTGCCTCCCCGTCCCAGGTCCACCACACAGTGCATACCGTCCACCTCCACCACGCTGTTCTCTGTACTGGGTCCCGCACTGTCGGTGTGGAAGAGGGTCTGGCATCGGCTCCTCAGGTTGCTCCACATCTTGCCCACTTTCTCCATGGATAGGAGACCAAGACCTGCCAGATAGATGGATACATCAGATTAGACCAGTTGTAGGGTACAGGAATCTCACAATCCATGGCCTACATTACTATACAATTGCAGAATTTAACATAACATTTTTGTTAGGCCTAAACAATAGCTAGGTTTCCACCCAATTGGCGACAGATTTCCATGCGAATATTCTAGAATACGCATTGAGAAAATATGCACATTTTCATACCAGTGATATGTTTTCACCAAATGGACATGTTGCAGATAAGAATCAGTGCGTGATGACGTAGTGCACACGTTTTTATTTTATTTTTTTGCTTAAGTTTCCATGTACAAAAACAAAGTTCAATCTGTTTCCATCGCATTTTCAACTCTAATAATAGTTTTGTCACAAAAACGGTTGCATTAAATAGCAAATGATCCTACTCTGCTCTTGGTACCTGCGCTCTAGCCAACAGCTCACAGATACAGTGCGGGTAGGCTGTGTGGGTTGTCCAGTTTACATGAGATTATTATGGATAATGGATAAGGCCCTGGATATTTATTGGAAAGCAGCATCAAGCTCATCAATGTGCACTTTCACCACCCTGTGAAGTTCATCATAACTTATTTCATATGTAGCCTAATAAAGTGCATGCTTTCCCGAGTCGTAGTGGGAGGTCCAAACACCATATCACCACATGACTCCAAATTTACTTCGATACGATGGTTATTCTATCAATATTTGAGCATAAAGGCGTTTCTACCTCAATTTCCCACATAATTAATTTTAGACACAAAAAGATCCCACCATGTCGAACAAACAAACTGTCAGTATTTAAAAAATTACACTGAAACTTCATGTTTCTGTCACAGCTGTCGTGAGAATGTTTTATACTATATGAACAAGACGTTTATTCTTTCAGACTTATGGATGCCACCCGTTAGACAAAATACGTAAAGGTTCCGTATTTCACTGAAAGAATAAACGTCTTGTTTTCGAGATGATAGTTTCCGGATTCAGCCATATTAATGAAATAAGGCTCATATTTCGGTGTGTTATTATGTTATAACTAAGTCTATGATTTGATAGAGCAGTCTGACTGAGCGATGGTAGGCAGCAGCAGGCTTGTAAGCATTCATTCAAACAGCACTTTCGTGCGTTTGCCAGCCAATCAAAACTCGAGATTAGACTGGTGTAACCGATGTGAAATGGCTAGCTAGTTAGCGGGGTGCGCTAATAGCGTTTCAAACGTCACTCGCTCTGAGACTTGGAGTGGTTGTTCACCTTGCTCTGTATGGGTAACGCTGCTTCGAATGGTGGCTGTTGTCGTTGTGTTGCTAGTTCGAGCCCAGGGAGGAGCGAGGAGAGGGATGGAAGCTATACTGTTACACTGGCAATACTAAAGTGCCTATAAGAACATCCAATAGTCAAAGGTTAATGAAATACAAATGGTATACCTGGGAATACTGAAGACTAATGTTAAAAGGAACCACCAGCTTTCATATGTTCTCATGTTCTGAGCAAGGAACTTAAAATGTTAGCTTTCTTACATGGCACACTTTTTCACATTTACTTTCTTCTCCAACACTTTGTTTTTGCATTATTTAAACCAAATTGAACATGTTTCATTATTTATTTGAGGCTAAATTGATTTTATTGATGTATTACATTAAGTTAAAATAAGTGTTCATTCATTATTGTTGTAATTGTCATTATTACAAATAATTAAAAATATATATATAAAAAAAGAATCGGCCGATTAATAGGTGTTGTCTTTCTTTGCCGTTGAAAAATCATAAATCGGTCGACCTCTACTACAGAGGGTAGTGCGTACGGCCCAGTACATCACCGGGGCCAAGCTTCCTGCCATCCAGGACCTCTATACCAGGCGGTGTCAGAGGAAGGCCCTAAAAATTGTCAAAGACTCCAGCCACCCTAGTCATAGACTGTTCTCTCTGCTACCGCACGGCAAGCGATACCGGAGCGCCAAGTCTAGGTCCAAGAAGCTTCTAAACAGCTTCTACCCCCAAGCCATAAAACTCCTGAACACCTAATCAAATGGATACCCAGACTATTTGCATTGCCCCCCCCCCCTCTTCTACGCTGCTGCTACTCTCTGTTATTATCTATGCATAGTCACTTTAATAACTCTACCTACATGTACACATTACCTCAATTACCTCGTCATTGGTGCCCTCGCACATTCAGACTGTACCGGTACTCCCTGTATATAGCCCCACTATTGATATTTACTGCTGCTCTTTAATGATTTGTTATTCTTTCTCTTACTTTTTGGGGGGTGTATTTTCTTAAAACTGCATTGTTGGTTAAGGGCTTGTAAGTAAGCATTTCAATGTAAGGTCTACACCTGTTGTATTCGGCGCATTTGACAAATACAATTTGATAATACTGTAATATATGTCATTTAGCAGACGCTTTTATCCTAAGCGACTTAGTCAAGTGTGCATACATTTTTTGTATGAGTGGTCGCGGGAATTGAACCCACTACTCTGGCGTTACAAGTGTCATGCTCTACTAACTTAGCTACAAAAAGACCTCTAGTTGTGGGAGATCTCATCTGATCTCCAAACTGCCATGGTGTACTCTCAGTTTCCCACCCTCTCACATTTGCAGAGATACCATTTCTGTCCTGTGTAGCTCTGTTGGCAGAGCATAGTGCTTGTAACGCCAGGGTAGTGGGTTCGATTCCTGGAACCACCTAAATGTAAAATGTATGCACGCATGACTAAGTCGCTTTGGATGAAAGTGTCTGCTAAATGGCATATATTATTATTATATATTTTTGCCTCAGTTACATAACATAGTTGCCCCAGTTAGCCTAGATGAGCCAAGCAGAGCAGGCTCTACAATCTGCTTCCTACAACAGTGAAACACAGACAGAGTAAAACCTCTGTTTCAATAGAGATACAGGGATTTTGCAGTCAGCTGCACCGGCGTTAAGATGCCAGAGGAATCAGGCCCAGACTCGGCACATGACTGATTATGTTGATTTACCAAGGCCTATCCCCCTGGCCTAGAAAAGCCTATGACTATTGCTAATACCACTCATGACATCCAAAGCTAAAACCAGATGATTTCTCTTAACATTAACATCTTTTAAATGTATTTTTACCAAGGACTTTTTTCTTCAAATGTTGCCTTAATTTAACCAGGTAAATCACTGACAACAGATGCTCTTTTACAATAATGACCGGACAAAGATGGAGCACAATTAAGGGAATGATGTGTCCAATTGTCCCGAGTCAGGTGGTCAGAGGTGGTGAAGACAAAATGACTGCATAGCGTCATGTATTCTAAAAGGCACGAGATATGACTAGTATGTCATGTTTGGTAGAAGACGCCGCAAACATAACTCTCATGATATATGCATTTGATAGAAGTAGTAGTGGGTACAAATACTGGTATCCATAATACATCACGATGTTGTCCAAAATAATTGTTGCATTCAACAAAACATTCAAGACAGTTTGAAATGTCACCTGCTACAGACCTGCATAGACTGTGGTAGAAATTGATATAAGATGGATGTAGGCCTAATGTAGGGCCCTATAAGAATCTGCGCTGCGGAAGACACGGACGGAATCCAGACATTTAAACGTCATTCAATGATATTCAAAAATGTATTGAAAAATGCATTGATTCTGTCTGGCAGAATTATATCATGATTATTTGTATCAATCCAGTGGCTATTCGTTTTGCGAAAATCTGCAATCACATGAGTGCTCCAGAAACACCGCTAACCAAACAACGGTCTCTGGCTCGTGCTCACTTGCATTAAAAAGATAGGCCTAACTACACCCCACTTTTTTCTGATACCACAAAAGTGGTCTCCTGATGTGATTTAAGCAGTTGTGGACTTAGAACTTCACTTTGTGGTTTTCTATAAAAAAAAGGGTGACATTTGAAAAAACAGAATGAAGCAGAAAAGAACAGATTTTATAGGGCCCCTACAAATTATGGATAGGCATGACATTTTTGACTGTTCCGAGTACTCAGAAGATTTTTTTCAAGTACTCATATATTTCAATTTTATTATTGACCCGTTTCAGAAAGCTGTGTGTATGACAGAAGTCACTACTTCACAGGAGAGGCATTTGAAAGTTTTTAAAAAACAGTTTATGTTCCGTAATAACAAACATGTATGTAATCTGTAAATATAACTAAAATGTGAAATCAAAAAACTGTTTAGAAACAGAGAAAATACAGAATATTGCACAACCACGATTGGTTGAGATAATGAGGGGCCGGGACATTCACGAGAAAGAGCATCCATTCTGTCATGCAAGGCTTCTGTAAATTTTTATTTTTCAAATGTTTATTCAAACCTTTATTTAACGAGGCAAGTCAGTTAAGAACTAATTCTTATTTTCAATGACGGTGGGTTAACTGCCTGTTCAGGGGCAGAACGACAGATTTGTACCTTGTCAGCTCGGGATTTGAACTTAACCTTTTGGTTACTAGTCCAACGCTCTAACCACTAGGCTACTCTGCCGCCCCAATGGCACATCCTGCTCTCTGCTACCATGGATATTTGAAAGATCCGTTGGATTTACTCATATTGACATCATGGACAACATGCAAAGTGTAGCTACAGCTTTCAATACCAGAGTTGTCCTGAATACAGCTGCTGGTATCGACACAGCTGTCTTCTGTGGCAAAAGCAGTCTGGACTGGTTGAAGCAGAGTGGGAAGGATTATCTTGAAAGTGTTTCAGTCTGCTGTGAATCATCTGAGCCCATACACAGGTAAGAGTCTACAGTTAAAATGCCAAGATAGCTACATGTGCATTCGTTATTCTCTCAACTGTATCGGAAAGCAGTTTCCATTGCTAACTATTGTTAGCTAGCTAGCAGTTGCATACAGGTAACGTTATAGCTAGCTAGCGGAGCTGGCCAGTTGCATTCTGATTGCTGATGTGCTATCTTTTTCCTTTTCATGTATGCCAATTTGTCATGTTTAACTAGCTAACTACAGAAAATTGCCACTGTGGTGAAAATCCTATCCGATTAGAAAGCTAATTAAACCCCATGTTAAGTGATAGGGACAGATGCTAAATTGGAAGGGACAGCTAAATGAAGTGACAGCTAAATATCTAGATATTGGATTACAGATTGGTTTTTTACATGTTCAACTAGCTTACTAGCTAGATGAATACCGTTTACATCTAACCAACTGATAATTGTGAGGCTAAATGTTTGCTAAACCTAGCTAGCTATCTTGTAGTTTCTGCATTGCCATTGTTGGGCTGGAAGCAGGTTGTGTGTACAGGGCATTTTAGTACAGCTGTAACAGTCAATAGGCAATAACCTATAGGATATTAATACATTTATGTCTTAACATATTTTTCTGGAATTTGTCTTTCAGGATAAAGCTGTTCACCACCAGTACAAGGAGATGATCGAGGGTGAACAAGCAACAATTCAGGTATTTTGTCTTTGTACTTTGAGCTTATTGCTTGAACTTGGGGGTCAATGAATGTTATGGCAGGTATGCAAGGCTTTAATGTCTTGTCTATTTTTGCCTGCTTTCCCCCTTTACAGCTTCAATTGTCTGGAGCCTGGTGTTGTGGCCAAGGAGCTTTCACTCTGATGGAAGCAGGTTTCAGTTGCCAATGTAAAATAAAAAAAATCTAACTATTTCACATTTTGGAACATTAGATTGAAAAGAGTTGGCGGTTCACATTTTTAGAACAAGGCCTGCACTGGAAAAAAGGACGAGTTGTGCCATTCTGCATACCGCTGTTGTCCTGCCCCATTATTTGCCTGTTTGTGGCATGCCGGTTAGCTTATATGATTCTTGCCATTCTCCTTCGAACTCTCATCAACAAGCTGTTTTCACCCACAGGACTACTGCCGACTGGATGTTTTTTGTTTGTAGCACCATTCTCGCTCCAAGGTCACTCATTTTGCCCATTCTAACATTCAATCGAAAAGTAACGGGACGCCTGTCTGCCTGCTTTATATAGCAAGCCATAGCCACGCGACTCACTGTCTGTAGTAGCAAGCCATTTTCGTGAATGGGGTGGTGTACCAATACTTAACAAAAATATGTTTCATGAGTTGAAATAAAATATCCCAGAAATGTTCCATATGCACAAAAAGCTTATTTCTCTAAAATGTTGTGCACAAATTTGTTTACGTCCCTGTTAGGGAGAATTTCTCCTTTGCCAAGATAATCCATCCACCTGACAGGTGTGGCATATCAAGAAGAACAATGATCATTACACAGGTGCACCTTATGCTAGGGACAATAAAAGGCCACTCTAAAATGTAAACACAATGCCACAGATGTCTCAAGTTTTGAGGGAGTGTGCAATTGGCATGCTGACTACAGGAATGTCCACCAGTGAAAATTAATTTCTCTACCATAAGCCGCATCTAATGTAATTTTATAGAATTTGGCAGTAAGTCCAACCAGTCTCACAATTGCAGACCACATGTAACCACGCCAGCCTAGGACCTCCACATCCGGCTTCTGAGACCAGCCACCCGGATAGCTGATGAAACTGTGGATTTGCACACCCAAAGAATTTCTGCACAAATTGTCAGAAACCGTCTTAGGGAAGTTCATCGGTGTGTGTGCTCATCGTCCTCACCAGGGTCAAGACCTGACTGACTTCAGTGAGCAAATGCTCACATTCGATGGCCACTGGCACACTAGAGAAGTGTGCTTTTCAACTGTACCGGGCAGATGGCAGACTATGTATGGCGTCGTGTGGGTCGAGCGGTTTGCTGATGACAATGTTGTGAACAGAGTGCCCCATGGTGGCGGTGGGGTTATGATATGGGCAGGCATTAGCTACAGACAATGAACACAATTGCATTTTATTGTTGGGAATTTGAATGCACAGAGATACCCATGTCACAAGGACCTGTATACAATTCCTGGAAGCTGAAAATGCCCTAGTTTTTCCATGGTCTGCATACTCAACAGACATGTCACCCATTGAGCACGTTTGGGACGCTCTGGATCGACGTAGAAGACAGCCCGTTCCAGTTCCCTCCAATATCCAGTAACTTCACACAGCCATTGAAGAGGAGTGGGACAACATTCCACAGGCCACAATCAAACCCGGACGGCCAAACCCGGACGACGCAGGGTCAAATTGTGCTCCGCCCTATGGGACACCCGATCACGGTCGATTGTGATACAGCCCGGGATCGAACTCGGGTCTGTAGTGACGCCTTAGACCACTGCGCCACTCGGGAGGCCCAATTCCTATACTTTGTATCTACAATGTTTGTTTGGTTATGGTAATTTCTGTTAATGCATTCAATATACTGCATAATTATTCCAGTCTTTTACCATTCTCATTGTTGGAGTAGACATGTTGCTTGCAGAGCGCACAACCTATGCTACACTTGTGAGGCACAAGTTTTGGTTTATTTCATTCCATTTACGAGTTGTCAATTTAGTCATTGTCTTTGTTTAGAGCGCTCCTGTAAATTTTGAGTAAGGACGCACACCTGATTACGCATATAAGTAGGCTTATAGGCTACCTGACCTGCGAGCAAATGTAGGCATATAAATGTGCCGATTTGGGGAGCTGATAGTATTTCTGATTAGCTTAACGCACCACCACTAATGAGCTGTGGAGCTTCTCAAAGTAATGTGTTCTTCACCTCAAACAGCAAGCAACGGAAGTCTGTTTTTACATCCATAGAGCATGACAAAAGTTCCTCAATATATTCTAAATGTCTTTACAGCCCTCTCCTTTTCAATAACCACTCAGCATGAAAGGGAAAAATGTCATGCTTTGATCCAGTGGAAATTTCATAAAATAGGCCTGATTACTTCTTATCCCTTGCACAAATAACCTACAACTGTTTCTGTCCAGAGCTCACTGGCCTGGGAAACTTGGAGTTCAGACCCAAGTTAATAGTTGATACAATATTTCAAGTTGGTTGCAGATAGGCCATGCGTAGCCAATGTGATTTATAGGATATTTGTTTTTTTCTACTTTCTACCTGCAGGCTGCAATGTTTTTATTTGTTGGCTTTATGTAGGCTATTTTTACATAGTTGGCAATGGAAGTTACTTTTTAGGTTTGTATAATTTCATTAGGATTTGGATAGAATTTGGATTTAACCACGACAATGATTGAGATACGAAGACGTTATTATAAATTAAATTAAAATGTTCCACAAAAAAGTGTATTTGAAAACCATAACTGGCACGCGGAGCGGTAGAAATTGTAAGATAAATTGTCATTCCACATGAGAAAGGTTGCCGACTCCTCATGTAGCCTATTACGGGACACTTCAGGGGAGTAACGACAGAATCTGCAAAAGCTAGCAGGAGTGGGAGGATGGTCGGGTCAGGTTACATTTTTTCCTTCTGGTTATCTTGATCTCTGGCTCCTTCGAGTCATGGGTCTTATTTAATCAAGCAGTGTCCTTAAAACATGTGACAAGCTCAATACATATAGTTGATTTTATTAAAAACACACTTGAACTCTGTGAAGCATTTATTTGGCTGCAATTTCTGAGGCTGGTAATGAACTTATCCTCTGCAAAAGGTTGGGTCTTCCTTTCCTGTGGCTGTCCTCATGAGAGCCAGTTTCATCATAGGGCTTGACGGTTTTTGCGACTGCACTTGAAGGTTCAAAGTTCTTGAAATTTTCCGGATTCTGACCTTCATGTCTTAAAGTAATGATGTTGTTTTTCTTTGCGAATTTGAGCGGTTCTTGCCAGAATATAAATTTGGTATTTTACCAAATAGGGCTATCTTCTGTATGCCACCCCTACCTTCTCACAACACAACTGATTGTTTCAAACGCATTAAGGAGGAAAGAAATTCCACAAATGAACTTTTAATAAGGCACATCTGTTAATTGAAATGCATTCCAGGTGACTACCTAATGATGCTGGTTGAGAGAATGCTAAGAGTGTGCAAAGCTGTCATCAAGACAAAGGGTGGTTACTTTAAATATATTTTGATTTGTTTAACACTTTTTGGGTTACATGATTCCATGTGTGTTATTTCATAGTTATGTCTTCACTATTATTCTACAATGCAGAAAATAGTCAAAAATAAAGAAAAACCCTTGAATGAGTAGGGGTGTCCAAACTTTTGACACTTACTGTATATGGAAAAATACACAATTTAAAATTGACAAATTGATTGGTCAAAAGAACAGACGACTTTCGGTCAACCAATATCTTTTGGGGGTCGGGGACAGTCCTCCTAACCAATTCTAAATGGCACTAGCAGTTCGCAAAGTAGCTTAAGTGGGAAATAGACGGGATGCAATTATTCCAAAACTGCAGCTCGTTGTTAGAACACATTTTCCTACTTCAATCAACAGTCCATTTGTGATAAAACTGTAGTCGATCGTCTCTTTGCTGCAACTCCCCAACGGGCTCGGGAGAGGCAAAGGTGGATTCATGCATCCTCCGAAACATGACCCGCCTCCTTAACAACCAACAGCTTAATCCGGAAGCCAGCCGCACCAATGTGTCGGAGGAAACACAGTTAAAACTGGCGACCGAGGTCAGCCTGCAGGCACCCGGCACGCCACAAGGAGTTTTTAGAGCGCAATGAGCCAAGTAAAGCCCCACCGGCCACACCCTGCCCTAACCCAGACAACGCTGGGCAAATTTGGCACCACCTATGGGACTCCCTGCCGCGGCAGGTTGTGGCCCAGCCCAGGAATGAACCCGGTTCTGTACCAACACCTCTAGCAATGCGATGCATTGCCTTAGAACGCTGCGCCACTCGGCAGGGCCAGTTAGATACATTTTTATAGGCATTTATTTCTGTAGGCCTAAGGGGTGCTTTTGTGTGCACTCAGCACATGTGTGTGGAGGGAGCGGTCGGAACGCAATTAAGTGAATGAGACAGAGGGGAAAGGGACCTTAGAGAATAGAACAGTGTGATGCCTGGCTTGGTTTATTTTCTGTTGTCCTCCGGAAATGCACATGTAGAAATGGAACAATCGAGTCAAAGCATATTAAAGTAGTCTTCAAGATAAAATGTAACTTGCCGGCAGCCACAAAACACATTCCATCAAATAATTTCACAGTATAAAAAAAAAAAAGTGATCTCTGGTTAAAGATCGAGCTTTGACGTCCGTTCGAGTACTCCATTACTCATGTCCATCCCTACTACTAATGATGATCACACAAATACACACCAGTCACTAAGTGGGGGGGAGAGAATCAACAGTGAACAGTGTGTAATGATCATAGGCCTAACACATAAGGTTGCTCATGGCAGGCTAAATAGTGAGGGGGAGGGAGGGACGAGGGAGTTTCAAACAGGACATTCATCCGTAAACTGTAACTGTACACAGCCAAGATTGGAGCAGGGGGCCTGGGTGTGACATCACTCATTTTTTCATTGTAATTGACCTAGTGTTACAGTCAGTCTCCCGTCCCCGACTAAGTCGTGGATAAGAGTGCGAGGGGGTGTATTGTGTGTTGGGTTGGAGGTGTTCCCTCTATTCTCTCAAGGGGTGGTGCCACTTCCCCTCTCTCCACAAGAACTTACAGACTTTATACGGTACCTCCCTTCCCTCCTTCAAGACATGGACCTTGAGGCCCCATTCACCCTCAACCATGTTCATTTAGTGGTCAAAAGCTTTAGTTATGATAACAGGCATTTGCAATTGGATAGGTAACCTATCCATCATCGGTTCTCACAAGACTTACTGATAAACTCACTAGCCTATAAATAGTGTACAATTCATTAAAAAAAACTATCCAGCTTTGACAGACTTATATAAGGACTTAGTCTAAGATTCAAACAGCATTCACTTACACGCTAGGTTCAGATATGCACAGCAATTCCCTCACATAGTAATGTCAGAGAGATGGCCTATATTACTGCCATTATAACAGTCCAACACAAAGCAATCTACAAAAGGTAAGAATCATCCCACTAAAAGCAAGACTAACTAAGAACATACATGTATGTGAAACCTTTTGTGTGAGCTAATCTGTGCAGAGTACTGAGTTTGCATGTGTGGGACTAGTTCAATTCCATATACAGACTGATTGTGAAAGGCCTAACTGTTCCCAATCAAACAAACAAGGTCATGGTAAAAGTCTACTGGACAATGCAGCTTTCAGCAAATGCACTTAGTAGGAGAAAGGTGCACACCCTCCTTTTCCTTTTGTCTTTCCCTCCAAACGGACTGGTTGGTAACGTGAAGCAACATAAAAAAAGATCCCCCAACCCACATGTTTTTCCATGTGGGTTGGGGGATTTTATCCTTACGAAGTCTAATCACGTCCACGAAAAAACAAAGAAAGGTTAGTTTGTCATTTGAGGATTTACATTCCAACATTATTATTATTATTAATTTGTTTAAATCGTGCCCCAGAATAGCTAACCCATGTGGTGTTTTACACAGAAATTTATATTGTGATTATGCAACTTTAACGGTGGTTATGTTGGGCCGGTGACAAATCTGATTTTTGGTAACTGCACGCACTGCTCGGCACTTAACCTTTAAATCACAATCAAATGTAGGCAAAGTTTTTCAAAACATCAGAAGGACATTAGCCTGTCCATTCATCCAACATAGCAGAGGTGTAACATGTAATGAGGAGTGTTTCAGAACGATATGACCGCGGTGGGAACTAGGAAATAGGATGAGGCCTCGGCTACATACACATACTGTAATATGGTAGAATAGTTTTACAGGCCTAAAGAGTTGTATGACCTTTATCTGCTTAATGCTCCTACACAGGGTAGCCTATACGCTGCTGTCGTTAGGCTAACACGGAGCGAGTGACCAGGGAAAAATGACGAGCGCTGCCAGTGTGTGGTATGGGGTCAGTTAGCTAATCTGCATCCATCCTGTGTCCTCATTAGCATGGCTCCATTCTGATTAGGCATCAAAGAGACTCGGGTGAGCATTCCAAATGCAGCACCCAAAATAATACAGCATGTGTGTGGCTAGTATAAAAAGATCCCTAGTGGTAGGCCTATATGCACACCTACCTGTGTACCGTGCCTGTGCCGTATCTCAGTGCAAATCAATGCAAAGCTAACAAGATTACAAGCCTAAGTTGCGCAAGAGAGAGAAGAGAAGGGGAGAGAGGGTTGCAGAGAGCAACCTATCGAGAGAGGTGACGACAAAACACAATCAACGCCACAACAATCGTCCTCTTAACACAACTAAAACTGCAGCCATCTGCAATTCCAGCTTTGCCAAATGACTGAGCAATCCAATTTCACACAATACACACCAATAACAGCCCACAGAGCACCATTATGGATGGGTCATGCTACTTCAGATAGTGCAGGGCAATTCCACGATAAACGGAATGGTGCTGAGACTCGATTCTTCACTTAACATGTATGCCAAACTGATTGATTTCAGTTGAACAAACCATACAACTCTATGCACAATGACAACTTTAAACAATTTACACTGAAAATTGTACAAAAATACATTTACTGGGAAGAACTGTGCAGATGCAAAGTTTGGTAAAGTTTCAGTAAAATCTCCATCAGTATTTTGTGTCCATACTTTCCAAAAATTCCTAAATAACTGCTCCGAATTAAGATTCTATGATGCCTGCTGAAAGAATGGGGTGTCAGCTATAACAAATTCCTGTTAAGGTTCCACCTCGAAGACTGACGCAGGCTGCTAATACATACAGGAATTGGGGGTGGGAATGTTGTGGTGATTTCCACGTGTAGCAGGGAAATAACAACAATTATAAACACGGATGCGTCAATACCTTCAGGCTATGCTCAAACCCTAACACCCCAACACGAGCAGTCCTCAGGTCTCTTGGCCCTCCCACCCCTACGGGAGGGCAGCTCCTGCTCAGCCAAGTCCAAGCTCTTCTCTGTCCTAACACCCCAAAGGTGGAACCAGCTTCCCCCTGAAGCTAGGACAGCAGAGTCCCTGCCCATCTTCCAAAAACATCTGAAACCCTACCTCTTCAAACAGTATCTTAAAAAATCTTCCTCCTCACCTCGACCCCCCCCCCTCAACCAAAAAATGTAATACACAAAAATAAAAAATAACAATGACATAAAACAATTTAAAAAACACTTAACCGACACTTGAAACCCAACCCAACCCCCCCCCCACCTAGCCATTTTAAGATTAATGCACCATAGCCTAACCCGAACCTTAATTTAAGGCCATAAAGCAAATGTTTTTTTCATGAATTTGTACGATATAGCCCATTAGGCTGGTGGAAGCCCAAGTGCAGGCTACAGAGAAAAGTTGTTTGGTTCTCGGACGTCTCGCGAATAGGAAGAACTTTACAGCAGGTGTTTCTGATTAATAAAGATTTACCATCCACCAGCATGGCAGAGTTAAATAAAACCCTGCCCTGAAACTAAACGTAGGCTGAAAAGAATTTGCACGTCATCTCATAGGAAAAGACACGTAAAGACTCACGGAAACATCCGAAGTCACACATTTGGATTTGGCACTTAAAGCCCAAATACATCATACTTTGACTAAAACGATGACTTATTAACTTACATCATTGTGCAACATCAAGGGTAAGCTCTAGCCACATTTCTACTGGTGTGGTTGTTTAAATTTACAAAAGGCAGAACAATTTCTCTAAAACTAAATATAAGTGTTGATATTACTTCAACATTGTGTTTTGATGTATTTCTAATACCTTCAAAGACTTTCTGGTAGATGTTTTCTAAAAACCCATCTGTTTGACCAGAAATCAAAGCCTTTGCTTATTCCTAATTTTTAGGATGGAAAATGGCTGTAAAAAATTGACTCTTAGCTTTCATTTGACATGCTCCTATGAACTTAACATTTTGGTGCTCATGGGTCCTTTCACATAGAAATTACCAGCAGTAAACAGCAGCCAGGACCAGAACTTCCCAATGAATAATGTGCCAAAACTATATTTTAGTGATGTCTGACCCATCTTGACCTTGCTACAATTAGTGTAGGCATGCCATCGAATAAATAAACAAATCTGGAAGATGATCAAAAACAGTCATCTAAGTGCATCTAGCAAGTGAGGCCTACTAGATGCTGGTGCACTTATCTGCTTATCTGGTTACTATTCACTACACGTATAATCAACTAGCCTAAACTGACAATAAGTGCAACTCTTACCCATAGAAAACCCTGGCTGCAATGAAACAGAACTGGGCTACTTCTGCTTAACACACCCATTCTCTGGGGATCCCAGTGATCTCAGGGAGGGTTCGAGAGTGGACAAGATTATGGGAGGAAGCCTTCTCTCTGCCCAGACCAGAGTAAATTAGATATTTTTGGTGCGTTGCTTTTAGAAAGTCCTGTGGGATGGCCAAAAGCCATGGCGGGTCTGTTCTGTTCAAGGCACTCACAGAAGACTTTTAGGTTTTTCATCATTTCTATCTAACCAGACAAGGGGCAAATAATAAAGTTAGTTAGGCCTACTTGTTTAACCAGAGTTATGAGAAAGGCTTAATACCAGATATATTTGATTTACTTGATTTTATTTTTTATCTAAAAGCATGAAACACACCGGCTGCGGATAGACTGCAGATAAGCACTTATCACAACAGTTGGCCATTCATTCTCATGTTAGTACAAAAATATGTACCTGGAGCACACGGAGAAGCCTGCCGTTTCTACTTGTAATTTTAGCTTGCTAGCTAGCTAGTTGAAACACTAGCTAACATTTACTTGCTTGCTAACTGAGCAAGGCAGTCAAACTTCATATGAAACTAATGGGGCTGTAAGTGCAGCAATGCACACAACACTAAATGCTTTACCAAGCTAGCTATCTGGCCAATGTAGCTAGTAACATAATTATTAAATCACAATGGATCCGTTTTCATGAAGCAGCTGCCTATAGCTGGCTGTCGAGAGTCAATGCAGTGTCTTTACTTTACCTAGCTAGCGAATCATGCTAACCATTTAGCTAATGTTAGTCAGCTAGATAAAAATGTATCTATGGGCTGTATGTGATTATTAAGAGTGAATTAAATATAACAACATCTAAAGTGTTGGTCCCATATTTCATGAGCTGAAATAAAAGATCCCAGAAATTTTCCATATGCACAAAAAGCTTATTTCTCTAAAATGTTGTACACAAATGTGTTTACATCCCTCTTCGTGAGAATTTCTCCATTGTCAAGATAATCCATCCACCTGACAAGTGTGGCATATAAAGCAGCTGATTAAACAGCATGGCCATTACACAGGTGCACCTTGTGCTGGGAGACAATAAAAGGCACCTCTAAAAATGTGCCGTTTTTTTCACACAACACCATGCCACAGATGTCTCAAGAGCAGATCATGCAATTGGCATGCTGACTGCCGGAATTTGTATTTATTTCACCTTTATTTAACCAGTTAAGCTAGTTGAGAACAAGTTCTCATTTGCAACTGCGACCTGGCCAAGATAAAGCATAGCAGTGTTAACAGACAACAACACAGAGTTACACATGGAGTAAACAATAAACAAGTCAATAACATAGTAGGGAAAAAAATCATCTATATACACTGTGTGCAAAATGCATGAGGAGGTAGGCAATAAATAGGCCATAGGAGTGAATAATTACAATTTAGCAGATTAACACTGGAGTAATAAATGATCAGATGAACATGTGCAGGTAGAGATACTGGCGTGCAAAAGAGCAGAAAAGTAAATAAAAATAAAAAGTATGGGGCTGAGGTAGGTAAACAGTATGGGGCTGAGGTAGGTAAATTGGGTGGGCTATATTTTTTATTTAACCTTTATTTAACCAGGTAGGCAAGTTGAGAACAAGTTCTCATTTACAATTGCGACCTGGCCAAGATAAAGCAAAGCAGTTCGACACATACAGAGTTACACATGGAGTAAAACAAACATACAGTCAATAATACAGTATAAACAAGTCTATATACGATGTGAGCAAATGAGGTGAGATAAGGGAGGTAAAGGCAAAAAAAAGGCCACGGTGGCAAAGTAAATACAATATAGCAAGTAAAACACTGGAATGGTAGATTTGCAGTGGAAGAATGTGCAAAGTAGAAATAAAAATAATGGGGTGCAAAGGAGCAAAATAAATAAAATAAATACAGTAGGGAAATAGGTAGTTGTTTGGGCTAAATTATAGGTGGGCTATGTACAGGTGCAGTAATCTATGAGCTGCTCTGACAGTTGGTGCTTAAAGCTAGTGAGGGAGATAAGTGTTTCCAGGTTCAGAGATTTTTGTAGTTCGTTCCAGTCATTGGCAGCAGAGAACTGGAAGGAGAGGCGACCAAAGAAAGAATTGGTTTTGGGGGTGACCAGAGAGATATACCTGCTGGAGCGCGTGCTACAGGTGGGTGATGCTATGGTGACCAGCGAGCTGAGATAAGGGGGGACTTTACCTAGCAGGGTCTTGCAGATGACATGGAGCCTGTGGGTTTGGTGACAAGTATGAAGCGAGGGCCAGCCAATGAGAGCGTACAGGTCGCAATGGTGGGTAGTATATGGGGCTTTGGTGACAAAACGGATTGCACTGTGATAGACTGCGTCCAATTTGCTGAGTACGGTATTGGAGGCCACTTTGTAAATGACATCGCCGAAGTCGAGGATTGGTAGGATGGTCAGCTTTACAAGGGTATGTTTGGCAGCATGAGTGAAGGATGCTTTGTTGTGAAATAGGAAGCCAATTCTAGATTTCATTTTGGATTGGAGATGTTTGATGTGGGTCTATATACCGATGGACAATGTACAGCTGCAGCGATCGGTAAGCTGCTCAGATAGCAGATGTTTAAAGTTGGTGAGAGAGATGAAAGTCTCCAACTTCAGAGATTTTTGCAATTCGTTCCAGTCGCAGGCAGCAGAGAACTGGAAGGAAAGGCGGCCAAATGAGGTTTTGGCTTTAGGGATGATTAGTGAGATACACCTGCTGGAGCGCGTGCTACGGGTGGGTGTTGCCATCGTGACCAGTGAACTGAGATAAGGCGGAGCTTTACCTAGCATAGACTTGTAGATGACCTGGAGCCAGTGGGTCTGGTGACGAACATGTAGCGAGGGCCAGCCGACTAGAGCATACAGGTCGCAGTGGTGGGTGGTATAAGGTGCTTTAGTAACAAAACGGATGGCACTGTGATAAACTGCATCCAGTTTGCTGAGTAGAGTATTGGAAGCTATTTTGTAAATGACATCGCCGAAGTCGAGGATCGGTAGCATAGTCAGTTTTCCTAGGGTAAGTTTGGCATCGTGAGTGAAGGAGGCTTTGTTGCGAAATAGAAAGCCGACTCTAGATTTGATTTTTGATTGGAGATGTTTGATAAGTCTGGAAGGAGAGTTTGCAGTCTAGCCAGACACCTAGGTACTTATAGATGTCCACATATTCTAGGTCGGAACCATCCAGGGTGGTGATGCTAGTCGGGTGTGCGGGTGCAGGCAGCGAACGGTTGAAAAGCATGCATTTGGTTTTACTAGCGTTTAAGAGCAGGTGGAGGCCACGGAAGGAGTGTTAAACCCTGTGGTACCCCCATAGAGACTGCCAGAGGTCCGGACAACAGGCCCTCCGATTTGACACACTGAACTCTATCTGCAAAGTAGTTGGTGAACCAGGCAAGGCAGTCATTAGAAAAACTGAGGCTACTGAGTCTGCCGATAAGAATATAGTGATTGACAGTGTCGAAAGCCTTGGCCAGGTCGATGAAGACGGCTGCACAGTACTGTCTTTTATCGATGGCGGTTATGATATCGTTTAGTACCTTGAGCGTGGCTGAGGTACACCCGTGAACGGCTCGGAGAAGGTACGGTGGGATTCGAGATAGTCAGTGATCTGTTTGTTGACTTGGCTTTCGAAGACCTTAGATAGGCAGGGCAGGATGGATATAGTTCTATAAAAGTTTGGGTCCAGGGTGTCTCCCCCTTCGAAGAGGGGGTTGACCGCGGCAGCTTTCCAATCCTTGGGGATCTCAGATGATACGAAGGAGAGGTTGAAAATAGTTTTTTCCAGAGAAGTTAATGTTAATTTCTCTACCATAAGCCACCTCCAATGTTGTTCTACTCTTACACGACAAGGTCCGGAGCCTGCTGGTTTTCTGTTCTACCTTATAATGAATTACACCAGTCTAAATCAGTCCCTGAATAGTAAGGAACAATGAAAAACAGTTGAATTGGCTTCGAGGTCCAGGTTTGAGGGGACTAGACATAAACGGAGTTCGATACTGTGACCAAAACAGTCGCATTTGCGACTCTTTGACTTGGCAGTGCGGTTTTGATTCACCATTATTCAAATAGCAATGTGTAATTGACCAAAAATGTACCAACTTTCTGAAGAGGCAACAACGGTACGGGATTTGCCCCTCTGCGTGTGTGTGTGTGTGTCAGGGCTCGACATCCGGGCCCGACATCTGGACCAGTCGATCGTCCCCGTCAGTAGCCTGCTTGGGCCAATGAAAAGAATATTGTAATAATGCTATTTTTAATCTAGGCTAAATAATTTATTAAAAACAGATGGACATAATTCATAATGTTGATTATTTATCATGCACGCTGCACACATAGCCTATAGATAATCTGTCGGGCAGAGAGAGCGCCAGCTCTCAAACAGCTGGTTGGTGGGTGGAGTGCAGACTGACAGCGGTAGGGGTATGAAAGATTTTCAAAGTTATGATATCTACCAGTAAATGCTAAGGCAAGAATGGGTATGCAAACCAGGTATTTAAAAAGTTCAAAATCTTAGTTGAATTTTGCCATGCACAATTCAGTCATCATGGAATAGCCTACCTCGAAAATGACATTTCCTGTAGTCTGTCCTACATAGGGAAAACCCATAGAAGCCTTAAGACACAGATCAGTGAGCACCGCAGCAATATACAAAACAGATGAGACTAAAAAATCTGGTGGCTGCTCATTTTGTACAAGCTGGACATCCTAATAGTTCTCTGAGATACATTGGAATAGAAATGGTCAAGATGTCACGCAGGGGAGGGGACATTGAGAGGAAACTTCTTCAAAGGGAATCCACAGTCTCCTCTTGGCCTTAATGAGGAGTTTGACTTGAAAGTCTGAATTGTGTTTTCTTTAATCCTAATTGAATATTGTATGTATATTACTATAAATACTGATCACATTCTGTGTATGATCATATATTTTGATAGTTTCACAGTATTAACATTCAATCTATGTTATACATTTTTTACCTCTCGTTTCAGGAAGTGATGTCACTGAGTACTGCCCCTATATATAGGACCTTCCACTCCCACCTGGGATATGGATGCCTGATGAAGAGCTAATGGTCGAACCGTTGTAAATAAATATCACCTGGGAGCATGAGTGGCAGTGTGCAGCGTTTTCCTTTCTGTTTTCCATGAGTTTGCCTAAAATTCTAACATCTGTGGAAAGTACCTGGATGTGCGTATGTTCTTCAGCTTTTCATGTCGGTACAGTTTTTTCCCCTGTGCTTACTACTAGGGTTCCCAACTCTGTTCTTCTAACCTCTGCTCCATGTACAAATGCTGCGCTTCCTTTAGAAAAGCATGTATCACAATTTCTCTCGTTCACTTTAGCTAGGTACTAGCTATGCTTGTATAACTTCACGAGCTGGATTTGCCAGACTTTGCTCCCAAGTGGCGCAGCGGTCTAAGGCACTGCATTTCAGTGCTAGAGGCGTCACTACAGACCCTGGTTCAATTACAGTCTGTATCACAATCGGCCGTGATTGGGAGTCCCTTATAGGGTGGCGCACAATTGGCTCAGCGTCATCCAGGTTAGGGCGTCATTGTAAAAAATTATTTATTCTTAACTGACTTGCCTAGTTAAATAACGGTTAATAATAATAAATAATATTTATGTTCACTCTCGCTCGTTAACAGCGTCTATGTGTTCCCTATTTGTTTGTAACAATTTAGTAACAGAGGCACAATGGTCTTTTCTTGCGTTTTAGCACTCCTTGTGTGCTATGCTGGTAAAACCGTAAATCCCAAGATGATAGAAGGACAGAAATGAAAATCTGGATACCCCCCGAGCCTACTAGCTACCACATGGACAGACTTCATCAGTGTGTTTGTGTGAGGAACATGCTGTCCATTGAGTCAAGCAATGCCCACATTATTCGGACACATTTTAGAATGTAAAAATATTGTGAATGTCAATGCATAATACCATTGGATAGGCCTATAAAAGAATGCATTATTCGTAAAGTAATAAATGCATGCAGAAAAGTACACATTTGGGGGCGATTTTTTTCCTATAGGCTATTACAACAATTCAATATAAAATGTAGGCCCTTGAAAATTATAAGTGCTTGTTAAACTCCTGAAATTTGACTTGTATGAACCCTGTATAAGCTACTTGCTCAGCCTGCAAATGAAAGACAACATTTCCTGCTATTGAAATTATGCACGCATCATTCGCTTTCCTGTCAGATCTTGACCCGGGGCAGTATCCCCCCCACCCCACCCATTCGGGCCTGTAGCTTTCATTTGGCACTGGCCTGGTGTGCCACTGGCAAATTTACCTGAATGTTTCCTGCTGTGTGCGGTGAGCATAGGACCTCTCTCTTTACCACTTTGTGTAGCCATTAGTGATGCTAATGACAGCCTAACTGTTTTGGGGTATATGGAATGGCAATTAAAAGTTAACAAAGTAGCCTATGCCTGCCTACCTGACAGAATCATGATTATCTGCGTCAATCCAGTTGCCATTCATTTCGAAAACTACATCACGTGCGCAATAGAAACTGCACTAGCCAAACCACTGTCTGGCTGGTGCGCACCTGAATTAGGTTAAGTGTAACTATTAAGCCCACCCAAATCTAAGTTTAGACATTTCTAACATATACCGCCCAAACTTTTGTAAGAAAAGTGGATATAAAATTTAAGATGAACATCTCATGTGAAGTTAAAATATATAAGTAAAGTCATTTTATCAAATATATTTGTTTTATTAAAATATGTGAAATGTTCAGACTGGGCTTAATGGGTACTGAGTGTACCCTTTAAGCCCAAGGGTGTTTTCCACATAAGCCCACCTCTTAAATAATACATCTTAATTCAGTTCCACATGTTAGAAATGTACAAACTCACATTTGTTATGTAAACTGTGATTAATATAATCTTCTTTTTAAAAGAAACGGAACATTACTATTCATCATGAAAGTAGCACTCGTAACAAGGGAGTGTCCAATCGTATCCACAGAGATCAATGTGGACTTAAGACTTTTGTTCTTGCTGACCAGTACACACCTGATTCAACTAATTCAATCAAGACATGATTAGTTGAATCAGGTTTCTTATTGCTTGGTTAGAACACAAACATGCCCCCACACTGGCCCTCTGTGGATAAGAAGCCATGCAACAAAGACCAGTACCCACACAACTTCCAATTAATTATTCAATGCTGATTCACATTTGCTGTACTGCAATTCTACTCTTATTACTTCAACTCGTCTTCCTAACGCCTATCTGAAGACAGTTTCAAATCTCCCTCTGTGTATTAAAAAGGTACAGGTGCTAGACCAAAAAACTGAATCACCTGGATGAATGAAAGACAACAATATTACAATACCCCTACCCAAAAGTGCATGAGTAGTCGCCAATAGTCATCTTCTTGCCCCTCAGTTGTTAGCATTATTATCCACCACTTGTACGTCTTCTATCCCCGAATACCCTCAACCTCTCTGATCTCCCTCTGCATCAACACCTACCTGTCCACTCCAAAACGTACAGAGGTTTCTAATTGTTCCTAATCTTGGTAAAGGTGCCATGGCTATATGCACAGTATGCATAACTGTAGTTTGTGTTTTAACAAACTTCAAATCTGCACAAACAAAAAAAATGTATGCTCATATTCATTGAATATTTGGGATATCAACATACTATTCCCATGTGCTTCAATGCAAACCAGTCTTAATAGGAACAGAAAAAAAAGACAGAATAGCCATGTCTACCCAGAAAATATTTGGTAAATATACACTGTAGACTACAATATTATGCAAAGTTAGTATTGGTTATATTGAACAATATTGTTTTGTCATTTACAGTCTGTATAGAGGGAGTGCTTTTTGTGCTAGGTGTACCCTTTAAGGCCACCTGAGATAAATGTTACATTTACAAAAATTGCATCTATGTATAACAATGCAGGGTTAATTTAACAGTAAAATAAAACAAAATCCACAAAAGAATTAGGCTGTGAATGCCTGAAATCTATTATATTGTTGTAGTTCACCAAGATATGCTGCTACTGTGAGACTGACATGCAGGCACTACTACTAGAATGAAAAACACATTTTTCAATTGGCAAGAAATAGTCATGAATGCTCATGAAATATGCCATTGTGTGCATATTAGCACATGTATCTCTTAATTTTAGATCAAGTATGATCACTTATCTCAGAAGGTACAAAGAATATCAGACAAATATGTTTATCTAAGGTAACCTCAAGTTTTTTTTGCAGCTTTGAAATGGGCCACTAATGGGAAGTTACACATAATTGTCAATAACTTAATAAAACATCCGATTGGCTTAGAATAATTAAGTTAAGGATATAACAACCATATTAATTAGTTGAAACATTAAAACAGCAGAATTGTTTTGTTTTTTATTATCCAAAGATGGAAGTGGGCTTAATGGGTATGGTTACCCTAAACGGTAACTACTAGGGATGCACGATATATCAGTAAGCATATTGGAATTAGACGATATTAGCTAAAAATGCCAACATCGGCCCGATGTCTAGTTTAACGCTGATGTGCAAAACCGATGTCAAAGCTGACGTGCATATATAACGTAGGTAGATGACGTAATGACTCCACGAAAAATATAGTACTACACGTGCAAACTACCAAGTAGGCGCTATTTTTCAGATGTTGCCCTACCGGAGAAACACAGTATTGTTGAAACATACATCTATGAGCATCTTGCTATGGGTGTCACTGCTATTAGTTTCACGACTGACATTTGGACTAGCGATGTCAGCCACATGAGCATGCCGAGTCTGACAGCACAGTGATTCGGCAAGGATTTAGTACTGAGGAAAGTCATATTGCATGCTCAAAAATGTGCTGGTTCTCATACCGCTGCTGCCATTTCAATGGCATTTGAGAACATGTTTAAAACATGAACACTCCTAGCTCCATTCGATCAACTGACTTGAAAAATAAGCTCAACTGCAGCAGACATGATACCCTGCTCAACAAAAATGCCAATACAGACCATCGGGTTAACTTGGAAAAGTACTCTACTAGAGGTTGTGAACAAGCGATTTGGTGGCATTTTCTCTGAGCCTCTACTGTGTCGCCACTATGCTCGATGCTAGGTACAAGGACCGCTACTTCGATGCAGACAAGAAACAGGGTTTACGTGAAATGTTACAGACCCAGCTGGACGAGATGGAGACGGACACAGTGACAGTGCGCACCGAGGAAGAGAGACCACGGACAGATAGAGCTGAAACTTCACTACTTGACACGTATGATAAAATCCTGGTTGTGACTGAACAGAGAAACATCACAGCAAGTAAGAGAAATAGGTTTTGATTATGTTTTACTGGTAATGGGGACATACAGTGTGGCAAAAAAGTATTTAGTCAGCCACCAATTGTGCAAGGTCTCCCACGCCTGTAATTTTCATCATAGGTACACTTCAACTATGACAGACAAAATGAGGGAAAAAAATCCATAAAATCACATTGTAGGATTTTTTATTTATTTATTTTCAAATTATGGTGGAAAATAAGTATTTGGTGACCTACAAACAAGCAAGATTTCTGGCTCTCACAGACCTGTAACTTCTTATTTAAGAGGCTCCTCTGTCCTCCACTCGTTACCTGTATTAATGGCACCTGTTTGAACTTGTTATCAGTATAAAAGACACCTGTCCACAACCTCAAACAGTCACACTCCAAACTGCACTATGGCCAAGACCAAAGAGCTGTCAAAGGACACCAGAAACCAAATTGTAGACCTGCACCAGGCTGGGAAGACTGAATCTGCAATAGGTAAGCAGCTTGATTTGAAGAAATCAACTGTGGGAGCAATTATTAGGAAATGGAAGACATACACTGATAATCTCCCTCAATCTGGGGCTCCACGCAAGATTTCACCCCGTGGGGTCAAAATGATCACAAGAGCGGTGAGCAAAAATCCCAGAACCACACAGGGGGATCTAGTGAATGACCTGCAGAGAGCTGGGACCAAAGTAACAAAGCCTACCATCAGTAACACACTATGCCGCCAGGGACTCAAATCCTGCAGTGCCAGACGTGTCCCCCACCAGTACATGTCCAGGCCCGTCTGAAGTTTGCTAGAGAGCATTTGGATGATCCAGAAGAAGATTGGGAGAATGTCATATGGTCAGATGAAACCAAAACATAACCTTTTGGTAAAAACTCAACTTGTCATGTTTGGAGGACAAAGAATGCTGAGTTGCATCCAAAGAACACCATACCTACTGTGAAGCATTGGGGTGGAAACATCATGCTTTGGGGCTGTTTTTCTGCAAAGGGACCAGGACGACTGATCCGTGTAAAGGAAAGAATGAATGGGGCCATGTATCGTGAGATTTTGAGTGAAAACCTCCATCCATCAGCAAGGGCATTGAAGATGAAATGTGGCTGGGTCTTTCAGCATGACAATGATCCCGACCACACCGCCCGGGCAACGAAGGAGTGGCTTCGTAAGAAGCATTTCAAGGTCCTGGAGTGGCCTAGCCAGTCTCCAGATCTCAACCCCATAGAAAATCTTTGGAGGGAGTTGAAAGTCTGTGTTGCCCAGCAACAGCCCCAAAACATCACTGTTCTAGAGGAGATCTGCATGGAGGAATGGGCCAAAATACCAGCAACAGTGTGTGAAAACCTTGTGAAGACTTACAGAAAACATTTGACCTCTGTCATTGCCAACAAAGGGTATATAACAAAGTATTGAGATTAACTTTTGTTATTGACCAAATACTTATTTTCCACCATAATTTGCAAATAAATTCATAAAAAATCCTACAATGTGATTTTCTGTTTTTTTTCTTCTCATTTTGTCTGTCATAGTTGAAGTGTACCTATGATGAAAATTACAGGCCTCTCTCATCTTTTTAAGTGGGAGAACTTGCACAATTGTGGCTGACTAAATACTTTTTTGCCCCACTGTACGTAAATGCCAACAAAATAACGTTTTGGTCAGTGTCTGTGTGTGTGTTTGTTTCATTGATGAAACTGTACTAGAAATCTTAAAAGGCCTCTAAAATGTGAAACATCGGTATCAGGTTTTTTGGCAAGGAAAATATCGAATACCGGACAAAAATGTCATATCGGTGCATCCCTAGTAACTAAACAAAAAAACAAAAATGAAACATTTTGCCAGGACTAAAAACATCTAATATATTTGCCAGGACCTCAAAAATGGTCTCCTGAACTGATTTACACATTGTTGTGGACTTCAAACATCTAATATATATATATATTTTTATAACAAATTATTACATAAAATAAAAGTGTGATTTTGAGAGTGAAAAACAGAAACCGGGAGAAATCAATCCTTCATCACTTTTTTTGCCATGGTATCAAGTATAAACAAGAATGAGAGTGAGTTTGTCACAACCCAGCTGTCACGCCATGACCTTAGAGAGCCTTTTATTTCTCTGTTTTTGGTTAGGTCAGGGTGTGATTTGGGTGGGCATTCTAGATTTTCTGTTTCTATGTTTTCTATTTCTTTGTTGTTTTTGCCATGTGTGGTTCCCAATCAGAGGCAGCTGTCTATCCAGGTCTCTGATTGGGGATCATATATAAGTTTGTATTTTCCATTTGGGTTTTGTGGCAAGTTATTTTCTGTTTAGCTGTTTTGTTTGCCTGACAGAACTGTGCTCTTGAATTTTTCTACTTTGTTATTTTGTTGCGGTTTTCAGTTTTATTAAAAATCATGAACGTCTACCACGCTGCACCTTGGTCTCCTACTTCAACCCACGAGAGTTGTTACACCGGCTCGTGGGAAGTGACAAAGAGCTCTTATAGGACCAGGGCACAAATAATAATAATCAATCATTTTGCTATTTATTTACCCATCTTACATATAAAACCTTATTTGTTCATAAAAAAAGTTAATAACTCACAGGTTAATGAGAAGGGTGTGCTTGAAAGGATGCACATAATTCTGCAATTTTGGGTTATATTGGAGAGAATCATTTCCCACACACAGTCTGTTCCTGTATTTAGTTTATGCTAGTGAGGGCTGAGAATCCACTCTTACATAGGTACGTGTTTGCAAAGGGAAACAGTGTCTTAACAGCGCGATTTGTGCTCTGAGTGCAGCCCAATCCAGAAATCTGGCACTGTCTTCTGATTAAATATTCACAGAACCGCTTGTTGCAATTTCGATGAGGCTCTCTTGTTTAGATATCGGTAAGTGGACTGGAGTGGAGGCAGGGCATGAACGGGATAACAAATTCAGTTGTTTGTTTAGTCCGTTTTGGGAAAGTACCTGCGTAATTGTGCACCCACTCATGTGCTTCACTATATCACATTTGACATTGTCCGTAATCTTGAGTTCATTTGCACACTAAAAGAAAAATCATACAATGATGGAAAGACCTGTGTGTTGTCCATTTTTCACTGTAGTGTCCAAAATGTCTTTCAAGCCGTCAGGCATTCCCTTGGCAGAAAGAGCCTCTCGGTGGATGCTGCAGTGTACCCAAGTGGCGTTGGGAGCAACTGCTTGCACGTGCATTACCCAACACATCTTGACCACCAACGTCCATTTGATGTCACAAAGCTGTCCAATACTTTAAAAATATCCTCTCATGTTGTCCTGGTTTCCAGTGGTTTGCAGAAGAGGATGTCTTCCTTAATTAACCCCACATAAAAGTAACAGACATATACCAGGAGCTGTGCCAGGCCCGCCACGTCTGTTGACTCATCCAGCTGTAATGCATATAATTCACTGGCTTGTATGCGAAGCAGTAATTATTTCAATTTCATCTCCTGCCATGTCACAGATTTGTCATGAAACCGTGCTGTTTAATGAAGGCATTGTTTGTATAGATTCTTTGCTCTTTTCCCCCCAGCATTGTCCCAGCCATAGCCGGGGCAGCAGGAAGAATTAAGTCCTCCACAATAGTATGGGGCTTGCTTGTCCTAGCCACTCGGTAGCTCACCATAAGACTCTTCTAGCCCCTTCTTATTAATGGTATCTGTTGCTTTTATACATGTCTTACTAGTTGAAAGTTGTCTTTATTCTCGCTCAAAAAACTCCTGTGGCTTATTTTTCGAATTGTCAAGTTTAGTTTCTAAATGTCTGTGCAAGAGTAATGGTTTCCCGCGAGAGAGTAATGATTAATGTGATTGGATGTTAATTATTTGACTAGGCTACCTGTATATGACATTGTGTTGTTATTTTGTTGAACACTAGATGGTTTAATTTAATTTTTGGCAGCGAAACGAGACTAATCAGGCGAGGAAAAATAAACTCACCCAAATGTATAGCCGCGTTAGAAAATATAAATATACTGTTTGGAAATGTGAAGAAGAAAGAAAATGTATAAAATAATAAATATATATACACACACACAATATTGGTGACCAAATCATGTGCTGGTGCCACCAACTGAAAAAGTTTGTGTACAACCCTGATAAAGCAACACACAAGGACATACATCCCCAAACGCTACTGCCAACATTTGGCTTGGAGTATTTTAACAAGGCTGAGTAGCTAACGACTTCAAGGTCTTTGCTATGTGAACACAAAAGAGATTCTGAAGGCAAGCATTTGACAATTATACCCAGGGCTCTACGCTAACCTTTTTTTTTTTTACATGGAGCACATGTGTACCTAAGTTGGAAAATGTAGGCACACATAGGGCTGTTATGGTGACTGTATTACCATCAAACCGGCAGTCAAATTGCACGTGATCGTCATGGTAATTAGTCCAGTGCATAGATGACATTTTTTCCCCACTGCCCCTGTTGTGACAGGTGCATGATAATGGTCCATTCTAAATCAAAACTAATTTCACACAAATTATTTAGTACATGTAAAAAGACCAGATTAAATCAAGAATAGTCTGATGGGTGACAATATTAGCCTATCACTTGTGAATGATGCACTGTTTCTTGCCTTAAACTGGGCATGCTTTTTTTTGCAACTTTTTCAAATCATAGTTGCACACCTCATGTAGCCTAGTCCATAGGCCTATATATTCTGATAAGGTTTGTATCACAACTAAAGTTGCCAAATAACTTCTTAAAATGAAGCACATTAATCCGCTTTTGCATCAGGCTCATTGCTTAAAACAGGTTTTTTGATGCTTGTATTAATTTGGGATCTATCACATCCCACAACTGTCCAATACTATGTTTGGAATATGTATTTAATGCACAGAATAGGTAAACTTTTGTACTATGGGGGATAGTAGATTGACATAGGCTAGTGCTTTTGCAGTTCGTTAGGCCTACTCATCTTGTTGGCTGACAAAAAGCAAATGTGGACAGCTCTTCCAACGTCTTCAATATGCACCTCGGAATTGGCTAATAAGGGTGTGCGCAGTTGCGTCCCCCTTTACTTGTAGCCTGTGAGAAAGATCCGATCACGTGACAAAGAGCCATGTGAGTGAGAGGTGCTTCAGCACACAACCAGAAGAAGGGAATTATAATTATTATATTCAGCCCAAAGGGCACAACAGCTACAGGCCACAAAAGGAAAATATTTTTTTAAGGGCCATTAAGGCCACACAAAGGTGATGCAGCAGGGAAATGTGTGGCATTATCAAGTGTTAACAGCCTGCGCAAAAAAACAAAGCAGAGTTCATGCCTTTCATGCCACTTTTTTCAAATCATCATTAGTCGCACCATGCCGCCTTAGAATGTATTAAAAATCTCAACATATAGCCCAACATTTGTATCACAACTAAAGTTACATAAATAACTCTAAATTAAACATGTTACTGTAGTTGTACCTGTTTCTTTTAACTGCTCAACACAGAATAGCCGCATGTATAGCCGATTTGAACTCCCTCAAATCGTATGGAGAAAATATCCAGTGTATTTTATTCATGTTCAATTGTATTTTTCAAACTATAAAATAATGCCACGTAATTCCAAGCAAATCTTGTCTGCTAAATTAACTAGTGTAGCCCACAGCCATATGGCATAGCCAGATCAGGACCTAACATAAGGACAACTCGGAGTATGCTTTTTTGTTCTTCTGAAATAGGAAACATGATATGAAGAAAATGTAGTCTGAGACCGGTCTATTGTGATGTTGTGGTGTAGGCTATATTACATGGATCATTTTGACTTTTAAAAATGGAACATCAGTGGCTTGTAGGCTGTACGTAGAAACCAGGAGATGCTAAATGTGTTTGTTGATGAACTGATTTGGCCTTGTTTTAGATTTGGCTAATAAAGAAATACTGGAGGCCATGACTGAATTTAAACATGAGTTGGTTTCGGGGTATGGTTTGATGTGGGTGTCTAGTGTGTTCGCAGGTTGGAAGAGTTACATGCTGACCAGACCAGACACTTTGCGAGCGTTGCAAAATAAATGTAGAAATCCATGTTATTCAATTATTGCACCCGCACTGCTCGCACGCGCCAAGTGTCTGCATTGCCAAGGGCTAAAATAGAAGTCATTCCTATTTCTTTTGCAGATCGCGCTGCAAGTCCTGCCTCCCCCATCTCCTCATTGGTTTATAGAAGCAGGTACCCACTTGTCATCACCTCATTGGTTAGACCCACATGGGTGATTGAAAGACTAAATGTTTTGCCGGTTTCATACTATGAAAGTGTAGATGCCAATCTCCATATAAGTTCAAAGATGAAAAAGCCTGGAAGGAGGAAAGATGACTAGAAACGATTTGGTTGGCAGTTTTATATGTGGATTAATTGTCGGAGTAGAGGACCTTATGCATTTCAGGTAAAATAACAACTCAATGTTAATTTCCCAGGACAAATTAGCTAGCAAGTGGTGTGTGACTGTGGCAAAGATGGTTTGACTTTGGATAACGTATCTCCGGGGCTAGTTTTCATGTTTTTTTTTCAAGTTTTCTTTTAACCTTTTTGGGATAGGGGGCAGCATTTTCACTTTTGGATGAATAGCGTGGCCAGAGTGAACTGCTTCCTACTCTGTCCCAAATGCTAATATATGCATATTATTATTACTAGTATTGGATATAAAGCACTCTGAACTTTCTAAAACTGTTTGAATGATGTCTGTGAGTATAACAGAACTCATATGGCAGGCGAAAACCTGAGACAAATCCAACCAGGAAGTGGGACATCTGAGGTCTGTAGTTTTTCAAAGCTTGGCCTACCGAATACACATTGAGATATGGATGAGTTTGCACTTCCTAGGGGTTCCACTAGATGTCAACCATCTTTAGAAACTGGTTTGAGGATTCTACTATAAAGGAGGGGCTCAGGAGACCTCTTTGAGTCAGTGGTCTGGCAGAGAGCCTTGGTCTCATGACGTGCGCTCCCGACAGAGTTACCTCTCGTTCCAGTGCTTTTCTGAAGACAAAGGAATTCTCCGGTTGGAACATTATTGATGTTTTATGTTAAAAACATCCTAACGATTGATTCCATACATCGTTTGACATGTTTCGAAAGGACTGTAACGGAACCTTTCGGGGTTTTGTCTGGATGAAGTGCCTGCGCCTCATGAAGATGGATTACTGGGCTGAATAAGCTAACAACAAGTGGCTATTTGGACATAAATGATGGAACTTTATGGAACAAATCAGTCATTTATTGTCGAACTGGGATTCCTGGGAGTGCCTTCTGATGAAGATCAAAGGTAAGTGAATATTTATGGTGTTGTTTCTGACTTTGTTGATTCCAAAATGGCAGATATTTCTCTGGCTGTTTTGGGTTCTGAGCGCCGTTCTCAGATTATGCTTTTTCCGTAAAGTTTTTAAAAAATCTGACACAGCGGTTGCATTAAGGAGTCTATCTTTAATTCTGTGAATAACACTAGTATCTTTTATCAATGTTTATTATGAGTATTTCTGCAAAATCACCAGATGTTTTGGAATCAAAACATTACTGCACGTAAGGCGCCAATGTAAACTGAGATTTTTGGATATAAATATGCACATTATCGAACAAAACATACATGTATTGTGTAACATGATGTCCTATGAGTGTCATCTGATGAAGATCATCAAAGGTTAGTGATGAATTTTATCTATATTTCTGCTTTTTGTGACTCCTATCATTGGCTGAAAAAATGGCTGTTTTTTTCCCCGACTTGGCGGTGATCTAACATAATATGTTGTGCTTTAAACCTTTTAGGGATAGGGGGCAGCATTTTCACTTTAGATTAATTGCATGCCCATGGTGAACTGCCTCCTACTCTGTCCCAGATGCTAATATATGCATATTATTATTACTATTGGATAGAAAACACTCTGACGTTTCTAAAACTGTTTGAATTATGACTGTGAGTATAACAGAACTCATAGGGCAGGCAAACTTCCAAACAGGAAGTGGAAATTCTGGGGCTGGTTGATTTTCAACTCATCGCCTATTCACATCCAAATAAGATATGGATCTGTTCGCACTTCCTACGCCTGCCATTAGATGTCAACCGTCAGTAGAACGTGGAATGAAGCCTCTAGTGTGATGTGGGACCGGATGGCAGCTATTTGAGTCACTGGTCTGGCAGAATGCCAGTTCCTGGTTACACACAGTACGTATTATATCGCCTTGCGTTCCATTACTCTATAGACAAAAACTAATGCTCCGGTTGGAACGTTATTGGATATATATGATAACATCCTGAAGATTGATTCTCTACTTAGTTTGACCAGTTTATTCGACCTGGAATATAACTTTTTGAAGTTTTCTTGTGAGTTCGCCTGGACCGGCGCCAGCTTTTGAACATGTGAGCTAAACGTGCTAGCAAAAGTAGCTAATTGGACACTAGTAATGGACATTATCGAACAAAACAACGATTTATTGCGGAACTATAATTCCTTGCACTGCATTCTTATGAAAGATCATCAAATGTAAGGGAATATTTATGATGTAATTTCATATTTCTGTTGACTCTAACATGGCGGAGAAATATATTTACTTCTGAGCACCGTCTCAGATTATTGCATGGTATGCTTTTTTCGTAATAAAAATAAATAAATCTGGCACAGCGGTTGCATTAAGAATGTTGTTATCTGACGTAGCTCTCTGTAATTACTCTGGATATTCTGGAGGCATTTCTGAACATGGCGCCAATGTAAACCGACATTTGTGGATACAAATATGCATATTATCGAACAAAACATAAATGTATTGTGTAACATGATGTCATATGAGTGTCATCTGATGAAGATTATCAAAGGTTAGTGATTCATTTTATCTCTAATTCTGCTTTTGTGACTATCTTTGGCTGGGAAAAATGGCTGTGTGTTTTTTTGGATTTGGTGGTGATCTAACAAATATGTTGTGTTTTCGCTGTAAAACATTTTAAAAATCAGACACGATGGGTAGATTAACTAGATGTGTATCTTTCATTTGCTGTATTGGACTTGTCAATGCGGAATGTTGTTGAGGGGTTCCGCTAGCTAGAAAGGTTAAGATTTAATTAAATTATTTCAATATTTGTCTATGAATTTCTACCATTCATAGTTGGTTTGAGGTTAAGTCATTAAAATGTGGAGCTATTGGAATTTTAACATATTGTCCCATGTGCATTGTGTAACGTACAGAGGGTCCCCAACCCTAGCCCCATAGGGATATCCCAAGTCACATTTACTACGGGCATTACGATTGGGTCACGTGCAGCTACACTCCAAATTGATGAGACAGCCTATAGGGAGCAGGTCCGAGACTTAGAAGTGTGGTGCCAGGACAACAACAACCTCTCCCTCAACATCAGTAAGACAAAGGAGCTGATAGTGGACTAGAGGAAATGGAGTGCCGTGCGCGCCCCCATTCTCAGAGGGGCTGTAGTGGAGTGGCTTGAGAGCTTCAAGTTCCTCTGTGTTCACATCACTAAGGATCTATCATGGTCCAAACACATCCACACAGTAGTGAAGTGGGCATGACAATGCCTCTTCCCCCTCAGGAGGCTAAAAAGATTTGGCATGGGCCCTCAGATCCTCAAAAAGTTATACAGCTACATCAGAGAGCATCTTGACTGGCTGCATCACCTCTTGGTATGGCAACTACTTGGCATCCGACCGCAAGGCGCTACAGAGGGTAGTACAGTGCCTTGCAAAGGTATTCATCCCCCTTGGCATTTTTCATATTTTGTTGCAATACAATCTGTAATTTAAATTGCATTTTATGTGGATTTCATGTAATGGACATACACAAAGTAGTTCAAATTGGTTAAGTGAAGTTCTAAAAAATATAAAACGGAAAAGTGGTGCGTGCATATATATTCACCGCCTTTGCTATGAAGCCCCTAAATAAGATCTGGTGCAACCAATTACCTTCAGAAGTCACATAGTTAAATAAAGTCCACCTGTGTGCAATCTAAGTGTCACATGATCTGTCACATGATCTCAGTACATACACACACACACACACAGACTCTGGGGGCCTTTCAGAACAGGTGTGTAACACCACTAAACAACGGGCACTACCAAGCAAGCGGCACCATGAAGACCAAGGAGTTCTGCAAACAGGTCAGGGACAAAGTTGTGGAGAAGTACAGATCAAGGTTGGGTTATAAAAAATATCTGAAACTTCCACGGAGCACCATTAAATCCATTATTAAAAGAATGGAAAGAACCACAACAAACGTGCCAAGAGAGGGCCACCCACCAAAACTCAGACCAGGCAAGGAGAGACCAAAGATAAAGCTCCACAGTGGAGATTGGAGTATCTGTCCATAGGACCACTACGCCGTACACTCCACAGAGCTGGGCTTTATGGAAGAGTGGCCACAAAAAAGCCATTGCTTAAATAATTAGTTTTTGCTTTTGGCAATCAAGGAAAATGCTATGTCTGGCACAAACCCAACACCTCTCATCACCCCGAGAATACCATCCCATCCATGTTTTTCCATCGGCAGGGACTGGGAAACTGGTCAGAATTGAAGGAATGATGGATGGCGCTATATACAGGGAAATTCTTGAGGGAAACCTGTTTCAGTCTTGCAGAGATTTGAGACTGGGATGGAGATTCACCGTCCAGCAGGACAATGACCCTAAGCATACTGCTAAAGCAACACTCGAGTGATGTAAGGGGAAACATTTAAATGTCTTGGAATGGCCTAGTCAAAGCCCAGACCTCAATCCGATTGAGAATCTGTGGTATGACTTAAATATTGCTGTACACCAGCGGAACCCATCCAACTTGAAGGAGCTGGAGCAGTTTTGCCTTGAAGAATGGGCAAAAATCCCAGTGGCTAGATATGCCAAGCTTATAGAGACATACCCCAAGAGACTTGCAGCTGTAATTACTGCAAAAGCTGGGTCTACTAAGTATTGGCTTTGGGGGGGTGAATAGTTATTATGCACACTCAAGTTGTGTTTTTTGTCTTATTTATTGTTTCACAATAAAAAATATTTAGCATCTTCAAAGTGGTAGGCATGTTGTGTAAATCAAATTATACAACCCCCCCCCCCCCCCCCAAAAAAAAGGTTATAAGGCAACAAAATAGGAAAAATGTGAAGGGGGTGAATACTTTTGCAAGCCACTGTACCTACGGCCCAGGACATCACTAGGGCCGAGCTCTCTACTAGGGAAGGCCCCCCCCAAAACACTGTTCTCTCTGCTACTGCACGGCAAGCGCTACCAATGCACCAACTCTGTAACCAACAGGACCCTGAACAGCTTCTAACAACAAGCCATAAGCCTTCTAAACAGCTAATCAAATGGCTACCTAGAGTACCTGTATTTACCTTTTTTTGCACACGCATACTGACACCAGGGTTTCCGTTAGCTTGTAACAGCCAGATTATGGCCAATCAAAGAAATGAAATGCCGATAAATAAAATTGGCACCGGCCAATTGTCCGGGAGGGGAAAAAAAGCAAGCTTCCCATTCACCATTCAAGTGCGTAGGCAACTAGGCAAGCTTCAGCACGTCACACACCACTTTGCAATGAGCTGGAGGCCGTATGCATTTTGAAAAGATATGCTTCCTGGTTTGAAACGTGAACATTTTACTACATATTATGAGGCATGTATTACCTTGCTTCAAAGTAGCCTAGCCAAAATCCAACCAAACGTGCAGGCAATTATTTTATAAAGACTTCAGTATACCATTGAAACCAGTAGCCTTTTCCCCTCATGTTCTATTAGTTTTCAAATCAACTTAATTTCATTGACCATTAGCCAAAGGCACAATCTTAATTGTGCTAATTGTTGCATATTTGATCTCCCCTCTTTTAAAATTTCTAACAGATATTTTCATGTCTGTCACATGAAACCGCTCACAATGTTTATTTCCCACTTATTGATTTATGGAACGAACATTCGCACATAGCCTACTACCTTGTGCGCATTGCTGCACTAAATGTGAACAAATAGTTTATCAACGCTTTGTATTTAACATTCGATTGCATGATCCTTATTGCTGTAATGTCTTTTGGATGTAGCCCAGGCCTATCGGTTGTATAAATCTGGGACCTATCATCCCACAACAGTCCCATAGTCTTTTTGGAAGTGGCTACTTCCTTCGCGCACAGAACGACAAACTGACCAATAGAATAGGTCAACTTTTCTACTATGGGGGACAGTAGATTAACATAGGTTAGTGATTTTGCTGCTCGTTACTCCTCTTGTTGGCTGAGGAAAAGTAAATGTGGACAGTTAACATAAGCACCATGAAAATTAACCTTTTTAATAAAGCATTCCATGCATCCTCACATTTGCAGACTTACAGTGCATTTGGAAAGTACTCAGGCCCCTTTCCTTTTTCCACAAAAAAAATATTTAAAATCGGTTTTAGAATAAGGCTGTAGAGTAACAGAATGTGGAAAAAGTGAAGGGATCTGAATACTTTCTGAATGCACTGTGTGTGTATATATACACAGTACCAGTCAAAGGTTTGGACAAACCTACTCACTCAAGGGTTTTTCTTAATTCTTACAATTTTCTACATTTTAGATTAATAGTGTAGACATAAACAATGCCTTCAACTGAATCATGTAGTAACCAAAAGTGTTAAACAAAATCAACATTTATTTTATATTTCAGATTCTTCAAAGTAGCCACCCTTTGGGATGATGACAGCTTTGCACAGTCTTGGCATTCTCTCAACCAGCTTCATGGGGTAGTCAACTGGAATGCATTTCAATTAACAGGTGTGCCTTGTTGAAAGTTAATTTGTGGAATTTCTTTCCTTCTTAATGCATTTGAGCCAATCAGTTGTGTTGTGACAAAATAGAGGTGGTATACAGAAGATATCACTATTTGGTAAAAGACCAAATCCATATTATGGCAAAAACATGAAGGTCAGTCAATGCGGAAAATTAAGAACTTTGAAAGTTTCTTCAAGTGCAGTTGCAAAAACCATCAAGAGCTAAATTGAAACTGGCTCTCATGAGGATTGCCACCGGAAAGGAAGACCCAGAATTGCAGAGGATAAGTTCATTTGAGTTAACTGCACCTCAGATCACAGTCCAAATAAATGCTTTAGAGTACAAGTAACAGACACATCTCAACATCAACTGTTCAGAGGAGACTACCCTGAAATCAGGCCTTCATGGTCAAATTGTTGCAAATAAACCACTACTAAAAAGGACTCTAATAAGAAGAGACTTGATTGGACCAAGAAACACAAGCAATGGACATTAGACCAGTGGAACTCTGTCCTTTGCTGTGATTAGTCCAAATGATTGATATTTGGTTCTAACCGTCGTCCGTGTCTTTGTGAGACACAGAGTAGGTGAACGGGTGATATCCGCATGTGTGGTTCCCACTGTGAAGCATGAATGAGGAGGTGTGCTGGTGCTGTGCTGGTGACACTGTCAGTGATTTATTTAGAATTCAAAGCACACTTAACCAGCATGGCTACCACAGCATTCTGCAGCGATATGCCATCCCATCTGGTTTGCGCTTAGTGGGACTATCGTTTGTTTTTCAACAGGACAAATGACCCAACACAGCCCTCCAGGCTGTGTAAGGGTTATTTGACCAAGGAGAGTGATCCTGAGGTCTCCTAGCCTCCTGAGGTTGAAAACGCCTTCACCACACTGTCTGTTTGGTTGAACCATTTCAGATTGTCAGTGATATGTACGCTGAGCTTTTCACCTCCACTGCGGCCCTGTCAATGTGGATAGAGGCGTGCTCTGTCTGCTGAAGTCCACGATCAGCTCCTTCGTTTTGATGACATTAAGGGAGAGGAAGTCCAGGATCCAGTTGCACAGTGCGGGGTTCAGACCCGAGCTTGGAGGGTACTATGGTGTTGAAGGCTGAGCTGTAGTCAATTAATAGTATTCTTACAAAGGTATTCCTCTTGCCCAGAAGGGATAGGGCAGTATGAAGTGCGATGGCGATTTCAACGTTTGTGGATCTATTGGGGCGGTATCCAAATTGAAGTGCGTCTAGGGTGTCAGGTAAGGTGGCGGTGGTACGATCCTTAACTACAAAAGTGAGTGCTATGGGGCGATAGTCATTTAGTTCAGTTACCTTTTCTTTCTTGGGTACAGGAACAATGGTGGACAACTTGAAGCAAGTGGGGACAGCAGACTGGGATAGGGAGAGATTGAATATGTCTGTAAACACTCCAACCAGCTGGTCTGTGCATGCTCTGAGGACACGGCTGCCTTGCAAGGGTTAACACGCTTAAATGTCTTACTCATGTTGGCCACGGAGAACGAGAGCCCACTGTCCTCGGCACGGTGTTATCCTCAAAGCGGTGAAGGAGGTGTTTAGCTTGTCCGGAAGCAAGACGTCGGTGTCCGCGATGTGGCTGGTTTTCTCTTTGTAATCCGTTATTGTCTGGTGTCCCTGCCACACTCCGGTTTCCACGAATCGAGGCCAAAGACAGCATCGCTAAGGTAGGTCTAAAATTCACTGTGCTACACCAAACAGTACCTATCCTGTAACTCCCAGTAATGGATACCAAAAATATATTTGGTTAAATCACATTATCTGATGTAACAATCTGTAGCTAAGAGAACTGGTGTTAAGCAGATGATGGGAGAGGTTGCCACAATGAAATTGCCATTCCAAAGAAACATACAGTAAATTCAGGGAATACTTGTAAAGCTGTGGGAGGAGTGTTGTAATAATTAAATTGCCATTCAGCACCTCATGAGTCATCTGCTTGAAATCCAGCATCATGTCTAATCCCTCAACAGGGATACAGTTCTGCTACAATGACACACGCAGGCAAAGGAATCCACTACAGGAAGAAACCCAGGCTCTACACTGTTTTGTCTGTTGGACAAAGAACAAAAACAATTATATTCTATTGTACAGTTTGAACAACAGTTGAACCATGCCAGCATTACATCAATATTAGGATAGACTAGTTGAACATGCATACATGTGCACAGGCACAAAGATTACATGTACAACAATATCTAGCCTAATAGAAATATGGCATAACCCTCAAACTTTGCCCAGTGACCAGAGCGTATAAATGAGCCTAGGTAGGTAGGTAAGTAGGTAGACAGTATCTACCTACAGCCATGTCCATCAGGCATGCTTAGACAAATATCTTTATAGTAAAACAAGCTTCAGTTTTACAGATTTACAACAGTAAATTGTTGTATTATTGTTTCTCCTCACTGTTTGGTAGTAAATGTATGATATATGCAATACTTACATCTGTTTGTAATGCTATCTTACGTCACGCCTATCATTTTGTGGGATTGAAATGCATCCAAGGTCATAACCAATGTCAACCCTCGTCAATCACGTTAAGCCAACTAGCTAGTCATTTATTTTACAGTTGCTGATGTTACACGTTTGCTAACAAGTTACAAATGGGTGGCGTTGCGCATAATAAGTTAGCAGGTGCGTGGCTAACTAGCCAGTCAACTCCAGTCATGCGCTAACGTTTGCTGGTAAACCTAGCTTTAGGTGGCTGGTTGTAACGTTATAGCTTGCTGTTTATGTAGCTAGCCATATCTACGACTTAAAGGAGAAGAGGTTTTACATATCGAGATACAAAAGATCTCAGATTGTAAAACCTCCATTTTTTTGTCATAGATATGGATACCGGTAGTTGTTAAGCAAGCTAACTTAGCTAGCTACCTACCTAGATAGCCAGCCAAGTTAGCAAATAATTGTATTTCCTCCCCACTGTAACACAGTAGTATATTAGCCAGCAATACAGAACATGGATTTAAGTAGATAAACTAAAGTTTAATAACTAGATAAACTAAAGGGAAATTAACTGGGCACCGCATTTGTCATCTGCCTTCTTGGGGCTAGCATCGGCTGTAGAGGAGCTTCAAACATTAACAAAGAGTTGGATTTAGCTTTGAATCCTCTTTGCTACATTCCGGTTGAAACATGTATGGTTGAATGTCACCATGAAGCGAATAGAAGCTCCATCATCAAATTCGAGTTGATGAGAGGAATTACTTGAAGCCATTACATCTGGTCAGTTCTTTCAGTTTTGCCTAAAGTATTGTTGTTAGTTTCCACCTCCTTTGTAAAATATATATATATTTTTTAAAGTCTGCCTTGGGGGAGAGATGGGGGCCAGAGTACAAAGCACCGACCAACACAAGTTGTAGTCTTTCATAGACAGGAAAAATGTGTGACCTGCTTGTATAATTACTAATGAATCCACAAATAGGAACATCGCTGAATGACGTCCGATGGCAAACAAGGACAGACATATTTACATACACGTTTTTGTGTATATAAAAATTGGCAGAATATTGCACAATCCAGGTGTTGGACTCTATTAACAGACTTACCCAAAAAGACTCACAGCCGCAATCGCCGCCAAAGATTATTCTACAAAGTATTGACACAGGAGTGTGAATTTAAACAATGTTTTCACTTTGTCATTATGGGCTATTGTGTGTAGATGGGTAAGAAAAAAAATAATTTAATCAATTTTGAATTCAGGCTGTAACAAAACAATGTGGAATAAGTCAAGGGGTACGAATACTTTCTAAAGGCACTGTATATGTACAGTACATAGCTACCCCTGCACATCGATTCGTACTGGTACTCCCTGTATATAGCCATGATATTTTCTACTCCCTATATAAAGTCATGCTTTTTTGACTCTTAATTCCCTGGGTCACTATTTCTATTCTTTTTTTGTTTTATCTTTAACTCTGCATTGTTCGAAAAGGACCCGTAAGTAAGCATTTCACTGTTAGTACACACCTGTTGTCTATGAAGCGTGTAACAAATATGTGTGTGCTGCCAGTTGTGGGCTGGATTGAAACAAACCTAACCTTCATTTAAGTTGTGATGCAGTCACGACCACAAGTATCACAAAACTCTTATGGATGAGATTGACTATGACCAAAATTATCCTATCCACTTAGTGGTCAATTTTGACAGTAGAATAAATATTTTTGACTCATATCGACGCAACCAAGGTGGGAAATTAACTTAACACAGTTGCTGGTGGATGCCCAAATTTTACCAGCCACTAAAATGGTTTTACCAGCCCCCTCACAAAAACGACTATGAGGATAAAATGACAGAAAACACATGCACACATTGTAATGTTAAAACAATAATATATGCCATTTAGCAGATACTTTTATCCAAAGCGAGTTACAGTCATGCATGCATATATTTTTGCGTATGGGTGGCTCCGGGAATCGGACCATACAGGACATTTATTGAATGGTTTTGAAATTGATTGAAAGTGATTTCAAAGAACAACACAGAACATGGACAGACAGTGAATATCAGTGTGTTCTATACCTGTTCCAGCTGGCAAGGTCTACATCTTTCTCTCTTGTTTGAACCTATGCTGTACCCCACCCCACTTTCACCACTGTAGCATTGAGATTCTCTCTTCCAGAGCTGACACAAACACATTTGGGGGGGGAAACTACTCCCAAATGCTCTGTGATGACCACCTGCCAATGTCTCTGGTAAGAATAGCCATTCTGACAGCCAATGCCAACATCTACCAGCATTTGGCTGGTAATTTCCCACCCTGGGTGCCACATAGGCTGTTTTCTAATTTGATTTTTAGTGGCAGCTGATCTTTAAAGATGTGACAATAAAATGTGTTTTATTTAATTATCTTTAATTATCAGGACCACCTTGTCCTGAACACAGGCATCCCACAAGGTTGTGTCATGTCACCTCTCCTGTTCTCCATATACACTAATGAAATGGCATGCAACAGCGACCTCATCAAATATGCGGACGACATGGCTCTGGTTGCTTGCTTGGAGGGCAAGTCTAGCTCAAGCTACTCCCAGTTAATTGACTGCCTTGTGAAGGGGATTGACAATAGCTTCTTTGACCTCAATGTCACCAAGACTAAAGAACTGTGGCTTGGACGGTAAGCTGGGGAACAACGTAAGTCCCTCTTTGAGCACGTCACCATGAATGGCTGGGACGTGGAACAAGTCACATTTGAAATACTCGGGGACAATTTAACACCACAAACCTATCTTCCAGGAAAACAATTACCTCATTAACAAAAAAGCAAGTCAGTGTCTCTTCCTACTTAGGAAGCTAATAAGTTATTGCAAGCAAACACACACTGATCATGGTGTACACATGATAGTGTTCTCATTTTCAACATCTCTTCCTGGTATTGGACTTTCTCAATCAGGAACAGGAATAAACTAGCACAATTTGTCAATCAGGCCAGCAAAAGTGGGCAGGAAAGAGCCACAACTCCAATAGGTGTACACAGAACATCACAAGGAAAGCCCTCCAGGTCTTCGACAACACCCACCCACTGCACGCATCCTTCCAAATGTAGTGGCAATCCTAAATTAGACTGATGGACTGACATTGTGTGTAATGTGTATGTTTAATGTCTGCCTTTACCCTTTTAATGTAAGCCAGATCTTCTAAGACACATTTCCATTCTGTGCAAACTTAACTGACAATCAAGTTCTCTTATCTTAAATAATATGCCTACATAGCCTTGGGATAGGCTAGCCCTACAATAAATCAGACGTTTCAGGTTACTGCATGACAATGACAACGGTGGAAGACAAACTGGGACACAGATATGGACACAACTACAGTAGGCAACTTTCTTGGATTCATTATTGTGATATAAACATGAAGTGCAACACTTCATAATAGCATTAATTATGATATGGTGCTTGCACAGAACGACATCAGCTATAACGCTATTATAATGTGGACCATTCTCTGCATTGGTGAGGTAGGCTATAGCGTAACAACCTAACGTTAGCCTAATTTACAACATCATAATGGTTTAATATTTTCTAGGTTGTGAGATTAGTATTTGACATGCTAATATTTAGGCAATCATAAACTAATAGTTTAGCATTGCATGCGAGATAGATGAGATAGGGCCATTTAAACCGATGTAGGCCTATCATCGGTCAGACAGCACTGGTTAACTGTTTAACTATCTACAGTAGCTAGTTAGCTACTGCTATCACTGGACGTTGACAATAGTTGCCATTACATCATGACCTGGCTGTAAGTAAGGATCTGTCTAATGCGATATGTTTTTGACATGATGTAGGAGTTGTGATAATATACCTCGGTAGATCAATGGTAACATTATGCAACAAAAAAAACTTCACCGACAGATCACCACCTTCCTCCAAAAAAATGGCTGCATTTCGCAAATAACGGTGTCTAGCTAACGTCAACTAGCTGGATGCTAACGTGAGCTTCAACATCGAGTTGGTCTGCTAGCTAATTAGCTAGCTAGGATGAACAAATATGTTACCAAATTACAGACAGACGTATACAGTACAGTTATTTAGCGACATAAATTATTCCGTAAATAATCATGGTTATTAATATTCTCAACTTACCCTTTTGTCTTTTATAAACACTACTCAACAGTTCTCTTTGTCTGCAAAAAATGGCTATCAAGACAAGTCAGGCACATATCCCCCTTGAGTTCCACGGTGTCGAACGAAACACAGAAACGTACGCGGGCGCTTTTCAATGTCATTCTGAATGGACTTTCTAATACATAAGACAATGTATATGTTAATTAAAAACTCTTAAAATGATACATAAAAGTCAGAAACCCTGTTCGGTCTCTTGGACGACACTTCTCTTCGGCCGTGGTGGTCGTTCCTGTTCCTGACAGCCAATACCGTCGCTAAGCAAAGCCGAGAAAAGAAGGGGCGTTCAGTGTTGATTGCAGGCGGGTAGAGAATGGCAACATGGAACTCCAATGGGGGAAGCAGGACGAGAGCGAGCTTCTGATGGTGGATACTGCAGGGAAAGTCCATGCCTGTGGCCCAGCATGACAGGCACTGCATCTCGCCAATGACAGCGGAGTAGAAAATCAAGTAGTGGCCTGTTGGCATTTACTTGGAAACGTGGAGAGGCTGCTGTGAGCGCCGGGTGTCTCTGTTGATTCGTGTCAATTTGCTCGAGACAAACAGCAGGTTATATTAGAGGGGCCTGGGTCGAAGATGTTCCTCGTGATAATTTCAGCAGCTAATGAGAGACTGGGCTGCTCTCTGACTTAAAGGTTATTAGGTTGGGATAGTTACACCTGACAAATCCTGAATTATTTAATTTACTTTGTACCAATGCATTCAACAATGGGCTATGCTATTTACCTTTGATTTGATTGATGTAGGCCTCTAGAAATTCTATATTCTTACATCCTATATTACTGGTGACTTTGGTTGACTGATTCAGGGCTCCAGTCTGCGACAATATCCTAGTCGCATTTTTTGACCCTTTTCACTTGGCTGTACAATGCTGCGATCTATACATTATACCTACTCACCTCAATCAAATCCTATTTGGTCTGCACATAAAACCATTATTTGTTCAAACAGTAAAGTGCATTATCCTCATGATTCCTGTAATGAAAGTGTCTGCCCAGCCACTGCCTGTTTCACACTGTTTTACAATAAAAAACTTTTGGTCATGTAGTGTATGTGGACACTTGCTCATCGAACATCTCATTCCAAAATCATGGGCATTAATATTGAGTTGGTCCCCCTTTGCTGCTATAACAGCCTCTACTCTTCTGGAAAGGCTTTCCACTAGATGTTGCAACATTGTTGCAGGGACTTGATTCCATTCAGCCACAAGAGCATTAGGGAGGTCAGGCACTGATGTTGGCCGATTAGGCCTGGCTTACAGTCGGTGTTCCAATTCGTTCTAAAGGTGTTCGATGGGGTTGAGGTCAGAGCTCTGTGCACGCCATCAAGTTCTTCCACACTGATCTCGACAAACCATTTCTGTATGGACCTTGCTTTGTACACAGGGGGCATTGCCATGCTGAAACAGGAAAGGGCCTTCACCAAACAGTTGCCATAACGTTGGAAGCACAGAATCGTCTAGAATGTCATTGTAGCATTAGAATTTCCCTTCACTGGAACTAAGGGGCCTAACCCGAACCATGAAAAACAGCCCCAGACATTATTCCTCCTCCACCAAACTTTATAGTTGGCACTATACATTGGGGCATGTAGCGTTCTCCTGGCATCTGCCAAACCCAGATTCGTCCGTCGTACTGCCAGATGGTGAAGCGTGATTCATCACTCCAGACAACGCGTTTTCACTGCCCCAGAGTACAATGGCAGCGAGCTTTACACCACTCCAAACGACACTTGGCATTGCGCATAGTGATCTTAGGCTTGTGTGTGGCTGCTCGGCCATGGAAACCCATTTCATGAAGCTCCTGATGATAGCCGAATCCACTAATTTGAAGGGGTGTCCCAATACTTTTGTATATACTGTATAGTGTATCTGATATGGCTTTGAAGCTGCACATCGGCGAGTGTGCTAGGCCTCATTGGGTAGTAGTAGCCTATTAAACTTCGTAGGAAATCAATTAAATGTATTAAACTCGTTAGAAATTGTATTCATTTGCCCAAATTCATAATAAGACATGAACAGAATGCGTCAGTGATTCGTTTTTCCTGCAAGTTTCTGAAGAGGCAACGACACTGTAATGCCCGTTTTGTGTGTGTGTGTGTGTGTGTGTCTGTATGTCTATCACTGTAGCCATTAGCGATGCTAATGATTACGTTCTTCTGGTAAATGGAGAAAGGTTTTCCCAGAAACGTTCTCATTAATTAGAAAGTATCGTATGGAGGACCAAATCTGCCGTTATTAGAAATAAATAAAAAATCCATATATATCCGGCTGTGCCACACACACACACACACACACACACACACACACACACACACAATTAAAACACTCTAAAATAACAAATGGAACATTGTCCTTGTTTGACGTAGAAACGGGTGAAGAGTTTTGGAACACAACCATGCCTGTCTCTGTTATGAGTGGGTTCCTTTTGACAATAAGACACAGGACTACAGCCATATATAGTAGATTCTATTTTATAAATCGACCGGGATTGCCCAGAAAATCACGGTATGCTAAAGTTATTGAGTGAGTATCAAGCAAGCTAGCTTGGCTACAACTGATAAAGTCAAACGTTTTACAGCCAGACCTTGACCCTTACAAAAATTTATTTGTTTTCACAAATTTCCCACAAGTTTATGGCAAATTAGCTGCAAACTAAATAGTGTGCCACAAAATGTTGCCAGAACATTGCAAATGTTTGCCACTAGTGGTGAATCTGTGGCAACAATATTTATTGCCACTAGTGGCAAACATTTTAACAGAAGCCGTTTCTGGTGAATACATGAGTTCCAAGACCAGCAACCGTTGACGACCAATCAGGGGGATTAGAAAAATCTGTTGGAAAATGGAAACCAAGCTAACTAGCTTGCTACCTACCAAAGTTATCAGGGATCTAATTTATTCATTACATTTCCTAATAAACTAAAAAAGTGTGTTTGCTAATTGATGCCTAGTTAGCAATGTCATGTTTTATGGGATAGAGTGAAACACATTTAGTTGATACCAGTTTCAAATCGGTCAATGCCACAAACTGGCTAGCGCTATCATATATTTGCACAATTAATGTGATAGCTAGCTATCTAACTAATGATTTGCCTGAACACTTTCTATTTTTTACGTGAATGCGTTGATGTCTTTTAATGGTGCGGCAGCGTAGCCTAGTGGTTAGAGTGTTGGACTAGTAACCGAAAGGTTGTAAGATCAAATCCCCAAGCTTATTTTGAGTGATAAATGAGTGTATCATCTTCAAGCTTGATAAGGTATTATTCTCATAAATGTAGCCCATACATTCATTGTTTGTTAAAATGACACTAAACAAAAAATAAGCGCAAGGTGTTCTTAATGTTTTGTACACTGTATATTATGACATCACGTCTCATCTCACTAACAAATGCTAAAGTGACAAGCAAATTCCACTATCGTGGATAATCTGTATTGTGGCTAGCTTCACATATTTACATTATTCAATGTAAAGTGTTCGTTTCATGAGCTGAAATAAAAGATTCCAGAAATGTTCTATATGCACAAAAAGCTTTTTTCTCTACAATGTTGTGCACACATGTTTACATTTCTCCTTTGCAAAGCTAATCCAGCCACCTGACAGGTGTGGCATGTCAAGAAGCTGATTAAACAGAATGACAATTACACAGGTGCACCTTGTGCTGGGGACAATAAAAGGCCACTCTAAAATGTGCAGAACACACATGCCACAGATGTTTCAAGTTTTGAGGGAGCGTGCATTTTGGCATGTTGATTGGAGGGATGTCTACCAGAGCTGTTGCCAGAGAATTGAATGTTCATTTCTCTACCATAAGCTGTCATTTCAGAGATAGCTTCAGAAGATAGGATGCTCATGGTTCTCACCCACTTCATAGACTTACACAGTAATTATGACAACTTCCAGAGGATGTCCTCCAGCCTATCAGAGCTCTTGCAGCATGAACTGACATTTTGCCCACCCAATCAAAGGATCAGATAATGAATGTGGTACTGAAAGCATAAACTACAGCTAGCTAGCATTGCAGTGTATAAAACGTGGTGAGTTGTTTACTTAGAGAGAGACAGTAGTTGAACAGTTTAGAACAAATTAATTTCTTCCAAAATGAAGGAGAAGCATGAGAGAATAGAGAGTGACATTTTTTCAGTGTCACTGCAATGCAGCTTTCTAGTTTAGCCTACTGAAACACCCTACTCAGAGGGATGTTATGTTAGCTAGCTGGCTATGACTTTCCAGCACAACATGGAAGTCTTCCAAGGGACCCACTGGTGTAACTGCTTACTGACTGTACACTAACATTACTGCATGATTGTAGCGGATTTACTAACGCGTTAGTTATGTTAGCTATGCTGACTGACCTTACTTTAGATAATATTGTGACAACGATGTACACTGACTATAGCGGCAACTGCACACAGCCATTGAAGAGGAGTGGGACAATATTACACAGGCCACAATCAACACCCTGGTCATCTCTACGCGAAGGAGATGTGTCACGCTGCATGAGGCAAATGGTGGTCACATGGCTTTGAGATGTAAATTAACAATAATTGGTTTTGAAAAATAAATTGCAATATTAGGCATAACTCAATATTATTGTAATGAAACAAGCAGGGAGTAGGACTCGAACCCTCGACCTTCTAGCCCAAAGTCCAGCGCGCTATCGACTGTGCCGCAAAAGCATGCTCATGCGGCAGAGTCGATATCCGCGCTTATAAACTCAGGTTCGTTACATTATCTTGTTTTTCTTCCATTCACGCCTTATACACCCGAGTTAGGAAGAAGAGACAACTAGTATACAACTGTCTCTTAATGATGAAGTCCCAAGTCTGTCTCTTAATGATGAAGTCCAAAGTCTAGATTGAATGTCATAATTAGTTGATTAGTTTGAATCAATTGTGTTGAGGCTAGGCTGTGGCTCGCAAGGAACGGTTGGCCACACATTTAAAAGTATATTTAGTAGGCCTAAATCCCAGTTTATGCTAGCTACATCATTTGTTTATATTGCATTAATTCAAGGCAGAAACATTGTTTCCTTGCTGAAAAATATAGAAAATGCCAGTTTCAGTGAGAAGCATAGCAACATCAAGGAAACTCAAACAGCTGACCCAACTTTTCCAAAGCCAAACCCACCCATTAGCCAAGACCAGTTTACTGTTTTAAATGCCAAAATTTAAATGTTTTCAGTATCCTAATTTTGTTTTTGTTTTCTAATTGTTTCAGTGCATGCGTTCTACAAGCTTTGGATGAAGAACTTCCACAGGGCCGCCATCTACAAAGTTCAATCAAAAAGGCAATAGTTCTGAACTTTGTTTGCTTTTGTTTTAATTATTTACATATTGTTAATTATCTTTAAAAGTTCCATTGGTTGAAAGCTATTGCTCAGTTATCACTTGGCTCATGTAAATTATGTTTTTGGCAAAACAAGCAGGACCGCGTCATGTGTCAGAAGCAATGCATGTTAGCAATCTTATGTTAGCTGGATAACTTATTATTAAGCAATACATTGGATACTTAATGAATAGAATTGTCAATAAACTAATTCTCAACATCCATCTTTGAAGCAGTTTGTTGAGACCTTATTTTGCAACCAAACACAGGCATCTAAGCTAGCAGCTAGCTAAATACAGTCAAAAAGGAGGAGCATGATGTCATGATTGAGTAAATCACCTATGTAAAGCTAGCCACAATAGAGATTTTCTTTTCACCTTAACAATTGTTAGCGAGATGAGACCTGGTGCCATAATATACAGTGTACAAAACATTAACACCGTGCTAATATTAAGTTGTGCACCCCTTTGGGGATGACCAAATGCAATAAAGTTTTGTATAAACTCATTTTCATTTTGTTAATTACAAAAAAATTACTTTCATAGCATGTTTCACATTGGTCTTCACACTAAATTTTACAGTAACTTAAACACAAAGACAACACTTAACTTATGATTAAAAAGGTCTAAAGTCAATGCAAGTCTTGTGTCTTTCGTGAATACATTTTTATTCATGTTATGTGTCAACTAAAATATATCCTAGACAAAATTTAAGAATGGGACAAGTAGACAAATTTAATATAAGTCAGTGAAAACTGTGAAGGACCTCGGCGTTACTCTGGACCCTGATCTCTCTTTTGAAGAACATATCAAGACCATTTCAAGGACAGCTTTTTTCCATCTACGTAACATTGCAAAAATCAGACACTTTCTGTCCAAAAATGATGCAGAAAAATTAATCCATGCTTTTGTCACTTCTAGGTTAGACTACTGCAATGCTCTACTTTCCGGTTACCCGGATAAAGCACTAAATAAACTTCAGTTAGTGCTAAATACGGCTGCTAGAATCCTGACTAGAACCAAAAAATTTGATCATATTACTCCAGTGCTAGCCTCCCTACACTGGCTTAATGTCAAAGCTAAGGCTGATTTCAAGCATTTACTGCTAACCTACAAAGCATTACATGGGCTTGCTCCTACCTATCTCTCTGATTTGGTCCTGCCGTACATACCTACACGTACGCTACGGTCACAAGACGCAGGCCTCCTAATTGTCCCTAGAATTTCTAAGCAAACAGCTGGAGGCAGGGTTTTCTCCTATAGAGCTCCATTTTTATGGAACGGTCTGCCTACCCATGTCAGAGACGCAAACTCGGTCTCAACCTTTAAGTCTTTACTGAAGACTCATCTCTTCAGTGGGTCATATGATTGAGTGTAGTCTGGCCCAGGAGTGGGAAGGTGAACAGAAAGGCTCTGGAGCAACGAACCGCCCTTGCTCTCTGCCTGGCCGGTTCCCCTCTTTCCACTGGGATTCTCTGCCTCTAACCCTATTACAGGGGCTGAGTCACTGGCTTACTGGGGCTCTCTCATACCGTCCCTGGGAGGGGTGCGTCACCTGAGTGGGTTGAGTCACTGATGTGATCATCCTGTCTGGGTTGGCGCCCCCCCTTGGGGTGTGTGCCGTGGCGGAGATCTTTGTGGGCTATACTAAGCCTTGTCTCAGGATGGTAAGTTGGTGGTTGAAGATATCCCTCTAGTGGTGTGGGAGCTGTGCTTTGGCAAAGTGGGTGGGGTTATATCCTTCCTGTTCGGCCCTGTCCGGGGGTGTCCTCGGATGGGGCCACAGTGTCTCCTGACCCCTCCTGTCTCAGCCTCCAGTATTTATGCTGCAGTAGTTTGTGTCAGGGGGCTAGGTTCAGTTTGTTATATCTGGAGTACTTCTCCTGTCCTATTTGGTGTCCTGTGTGAATTTAAGTGTGCTCTCTCTAATTCTCTCTTTCTTTCTCTCTCTCGGAGGACCTGAGCCCTAGGACCATGCCTCAGGACTACCTGACATGATGACTCCTTGCTGTCCCCAGTCCACCTGGCCGTGCTGCTGCTCCAGTTTCAACTGTTCTGCCTTATTATTATTGGACCATGCTGGTCAATTATGAACATTTGAACATCTTGGCCATGTTCTGTTATAATCTCCACCCAGCACAGCCAGAAGAGGACTGGCCACCCCACATAGCCTGGTTCCTCTCTAGGTTTCTTCCTAGGTTTTGGCCTTTCTAGGGAGTTTTTCCTAGCCACCGTGCATTGCTTGCTGTTTGGGCTTATAGGCTGGGTTTCTGTACAGCACTTTGAGATATCAGCTGATGTACGAAGGGCTATATAAATACATTTGATTTGATTTGATTGCATCAGTAGCAGTTTGTATGAATTTGAATGGTTACATACAAGACATGTTGACAGAATTGCTGCAAGAGAGAGAGAAAGAGACTTGCTCTACTCCCAGGTAAGGCCCTTGCTTCCAGTACCACTGAAAGCCACTGTATTCAGTCAGGCAACTTGAAGATGAGATGACAATGTATTATGTACCTTTCATCACCAAAGCCATGATAACATTTACTGCACATGTTGCTGAACAATTCAACTTTTTTTGTTGTTAGTGTCATCAATATATGGAAATTTAGAAACAATATTTAGTTCATAAGCATGGACTAATACCTCTAGGGCAGGGGTAGGCATCCCTGGGCTTTGAGGGCCCCAGGCACTACGTGTTTTTGATTTAACCGACCTGGAAGACCAGGTGTGTTGAATTTAGGCTTTGGTAAGGGCTGCGTTCCGTACATAAAAATGTGATAGAACTTTAAATTGAACGGAAGTGGTGCTGTACTAAACAACCAGTTGAAAAACTGGTAAGGGTTAGGTTGTGGGTTTAAAATGCACCGCTGCCCTTTAAATACGCCACTTGTTGCTTCAAGCCACACCCCGGCACACCCACTGAACGGAGCAAACACATCTGTCTGTTCAAAAAAAACAGGGAAAACATGTCGTTTTGGGAAAACATGTCGTTCTGTACAAACCCGTTCAGCAACGTAGCAAACGTTCAAGCAAACTGAAAACACCCCCTGGTTTAGAGCCTAGTTGGGTCAAAATCCTGCGGGACTCCAGGAACAGGGTTGTCCACCACAGGACCTTAGAACAGGGTTAAAGTGACTGCTGTGCGATGTATTGGGCAAGAGTTTTCTTCCAGTGCCCATATTTACAAAGTGTCTCAGAGTAAGGATAGTGATCTAGGATAACCTCCCCCTTGTCAATGTAATTGTACTCTGTGTGAAAGCCACCGTGTTACTTTTATTTCTTATTTGTACTGCACTGTTGGTTAGGGGCTCGTAAGTAAGCATTTCACTAAGGTCTACTACACCTGTTTTCTGCGCAGTGTCTAATACAATTTGATTTGATTTTGAAGGCATAATTTATCCTTAAATCAGTACTCCTGAGATTCTTTGTGAATATGGGCCATGGCCTGTCAGCATTCTGGCTTGTCAGTAATGCCACTCTACCTGAAATGCAATAAAAACATGAAGAATTAGCTAACATGTCAGTAATTTAGCTAACTAGCTAATGGAACATGTAAATGTGCACAAGCATAATGAGCCAAATTATATGAAAACAGACGATTTGCAGTAAAATTAGGAGGGACATTTTTCTTGACAACTTTCAGTCACCAATACATCAAACAGGCAGGTGAACTAAGTAGTTTGACAAAAACTGTTGAACGGTCAGTAACTAGCTAATCTTTTTAAAATATAGCTAGTTCTTTTCTACAGTCCACTTAGCCAGCTAAAGTTAACCTTTTTTCATTTTTTTTCACAGCCAGCTAAAGTGACTCTGATGGTGGGAGTTAGCTAGCTTTTTTACCCCAGCATTTTCAAGATAGCTGGCAAGTTAATGGCATTTTCTTTATCAGTCAGATGAATAGCTTGCAAATATATGAATTCACCTATATGTGTCCCTTGTAGCAGCAGCTAACCCAAGTTTTCGATGCATGCCTCCACACGGAAAACAAGGTAATCTGGAGAGCCGTTGTTTCCAGCAGCGGTCAGCACTGCCAGAGTAACCTATGTCAAGCTAGCCACAATAACGTTTAGCCACAATAGTGGAATTTGCGGTTCGACTTCAAAATAAAAGTCCTTCATTTAAACTGATGCAAACGGATACAAATAGTGTAATCATGGTCTATTTCGATTAGATAATGCTTAACCTGTTTGGAATGTTTTTAGATAAATTCAACAAAAGACAATAATTCTTAAATTTGACAAAAAATGACATCAATTGAAATCGCACTGTGGATGTATTTGGTATATTATTAGGATTCCCATTATCTGTTGCAAAAGCAGCAGCTACTCTTCCTGGGGTCCACACAAAACATGAAACATGACAAAATACAGAACATCAATAGACAAGAACAGCTCAAGGACAGAACTACATTTTTTTTAAATTAATGGCACACGTAGCCTATATATCAATGCATACACACAAACTATCATGGTCAAATAGGGGAGAGTTGTTGTGCCGTGAGGTGTTGCTTTATCTGTTTTTTGAAACCAGGTTTGCTGTTTATTTGAGCAATATGAGATGGAAGGAAGTTCCATGCAATAAGGGATCTATATAATACTGTACACTTTCTTGAATTTGTTCTGGATTTAGGGCTGTGAAAAGACCCCTGGTGGCATGTCTGGTGGGGTAAGTATGTGTGTCAGAGCTGTGTGTAAATTGATTATGCAAACAATTTGGGATTTCCAACACAATGTTTCTTAGAAAAAGAAGAAGTGATGCAGTCAGTCTCTCCTCAACTTGTAGCCAAGAGAGACTGGCATGTATAGTATTTATCAGCCCTCTAATTACAATGAGGAGAAAAACATGCCCCTCTGTTCTGGGCCAGCCTCAGCTTAACTAGGTGTTTCCTTGCAGCACTGGAACACATGACTGGACACTAATCAAGATTAGGCAAAACTAGAGCCTGCAGAACTTGCTTTTTGGAGTGTGGTGTCAAAAAAGCAGAGCATATTACGGACAGACCTCTCCCCATCTTTACAAGCATTGAATCTATATGTTTTGACCATGACAGTTTGCAATGTAAGGTAACGGGAAGTAATTTAGTCTTATCAACTTGTTCAAAAGCCACACCATTCATTACCAGATTCAGCTGAGGTCTAGAACTTAAGGAATGATTTGTACCAAATACAATGCTCTTAGTTTTAGAGATGTTCAGGACCAGTTTATTACTGGCCACCCATTCCAAAACAGACAGCTACTCTTTAAGGGTTTCAGTGACTTCATTAGCTGTGGTTAATGATGTGTATATGGTTGAATCATCAGCATACATGGACACACATGCTTTGTTTAATGCCAGTGGCAGATCATTGGTAAAAAATAGAAAGAGTAGAGGGCCTAGAGAGCAGCCCTACGGTACACCACACTTTACATGTTTGACATTAGAGAAGCTTCCATTAAAGAAAACCCTTTGAGTTCTATTAGATAGATAGCTCTGAATCCATGATATGGTAGAGGTTGACAAACCATAATACATACGTTTTTTCAATAACAGGTTATGGTTAATAATGTCAAAGGCTGCACTGAAATCTAACAGTACCACTCCCACAATCTTCTTATTATCAATTTCTTTCAACCAATCATCAGTCATTTGTGTCCGTGCAGTACATGTTGAGTGCCCTTCTCTATAAGCATGCTGAAAGTCTTTTGTTCATTTGTTTATAGAGAAATAGCATTGTATTTGGTCAAACACAATTGTTTTCCAACAGTTTGCTAAGAGCTGGCAGCAAGCTTATAGCTCCTCTGTTAGAACCAGTAAAAACCACTTTACCACGCTTTACCATTACTTTTGCTTCCCATCAGACTTGAGGACAAAGACTTTCCTCTTGGCTCAGATTCAAAATATGACAGATAGGAGTGGCTATAGAGTTAGCTACCATCCTCAGTAGCTTTCCATCTAAGTTGTCAATGTCATTATTGATCAATAACAATAATTTCCCACCTCTCCCAAAATATCTTTACAAAATTCTAACTTGCAATGTTTTTCTTTCATTAATAGTTTTTTTTATGCATGAATACAATTGCTCACTGTTTGTTGGCATTTCCTGCCTAAGTTTGCCCACTTTGCCAATTAAGTAATCATTCAAATAATTGGCAACATCAAATGGTTTTGTGATGAATAAGCCATCTGATTTGATGAAAGATGGAGTTGAATTTGTCTTTCTGCACATCATTTAATTTAAAGTAGTACACAGTTTTTTTTCCATCATTGATCTTGGCTTCATAATACAGTTTCTTCTTCTTTTTGTTGAGTTTAGTCACATCATTTCTCAATTTGCAGTAAGTCAGCCAGGAAGATGTGCAGCCAGACTTATTAGCCACTCTGCTTGCCCCATCTCTTTCAACCATACAGTTTTTCAATTCCTCATCAATTCATGGAGCCTTAACAGTTCCAACAGTCCGTTTCTTAACAGGTGTATGTTTATCAATAATTTGATGAAGCAATTTCATAAATTCATCAAGTGCAGCATCTGGATGCTCCTCATTAATCACATCAGACCAACACATGTTTTTTTTATACATCAGCCACATAAGTCACAGCAAAATCTTTTGTATGATCTCCAATACACTATTTTAGCCCCAGCTGTTTGAACTTTGGCTTTCCTGGATATAGCCACTATATTGTGATCACTGCATCCAATGGGTACATTTCTGCAGCATTTGAAGGTCCCCAAATCCAAGATGGTAGCCAATCAGTCTGTCCGTTTGTATGTGTGATCCTTGAGATTAGAGTTTTTAATGACCCTGATCCTGTTTACAGAAGCAAATATTTTATGTTAAGGTGGATGCTGTATATAACTACTATTATTTTTTAGATCTCAGTCTCTATTTTACTTGTACAAAGATTTCCGATTGAGAAGGCGATTGAGAAGGCCTTTATTTTTTTTCTACACCTTGCTGGAGTTGGAGCTCTCCGAGTTAGGAGCGCTTGTCTGCGCGCAAGGCCTGCTAAACGAGCGCAGATGCGCACTGAAGGCTAGGACCGGAGAAGCGGTTATCGGATTGGAAAACCTGATGGGCCGTGGGAAAATCTACGTTCTACACAACGTTTACTGGTCATTGCACACCTGTGCTGAAATACCTCTAAAAACCGCCGTTATGTATCTGTTACTGTGCCTGCACTTTACTCAATGCCATCCTGCATTATTAAATAGGCTGAATGATCAATGGGTGAGTGAATTTTATTTGTCTTATGCCATACAATTTGCAAACACTCTGAGACCATCATGTCAATACCATCAGGAACTTGGTCTCTCTATGCAATTACATTTGTACCACTCTCAAACGCAAATGGACCTACTACACTTGATAGCATACTTCCAAAATCTCAAACTATTGAATGACTTTTTTTCTGTGTCGAAAGACTCAGTTCGTTTTATTGACAATGGTGCTGGCTCCACCAAGTCCTCACGCATTGTGCAAATTAGATATATTGGGCCGGTAGATGCCATGCAATCTCTACCGACTCCCTATTATTTTAGAAACAGAGCAGGTTTTGGCCTCTTGCATGTTAATGTCCGAAGTCTATTCACAAAAATAGATATGATTAGAATATGGGCCAAAAAGACAAATTAGAAACCATTACGTGTCAAATAACTGGATTTCTATTGATGGGTACACGGTTTTTTAGAACGGATCGGATGAGTAAAGGAGGAGGGGTTGCATTTCATGTGAAATCCGAGTTTAACACATCTGAAATTCTCTCGATTACCAAAGCCAAACATTTTGAATTGCTTGCGGTTAAAGTGAACGCAATATAAGGACTTCCACATCACTGTAGTCGGCTGCAACATACAGAGCGCCCTCGGCTTCGGGAGACGCACTTAACTCCTGCACAAGCTAAATTACTCTAAATTCATTATTTTAGGAGATTTGAACTGGGACATGCTTACATCCTGTATCGGACTCTTTTAAAGAAATGTGTGACTCTGAATCTCGCTCAATTCATTAATGCCCTTACAAGACCGAATCCCAGAGCACCTAACAAATCAACGCCATTGGACATTATTCTAACGAATAACCCTCACAAATACACATGGACTGGGATGTTCTGTAATGATGTCAGTGATCACTGTGCAATTGCTTGTGTTAGAAATACAAAAATGACCAAACCCAATTATATTTGTAAAATACATTTTAGACAGTTACATGATCCGTACCATAATATTGACAGAGTAAGTCTGATTCTCAATGTTGTCACTGCCTGGGACTATTTTTATATGAAATGTGTCGATTTATGTTGAACATGCACTTTGAATAAATTTATAATCGGTGGAAGGGACAATCCCTGGTTGTCAGAATACTCGGCAGAATATATTGGAAAGATAAATATATCTTGGCCTCAAGCTAGAGCGCTAAGAAACAAATGCACAGGATTGATGAGGAAGTCCAAATCAGATGACTATTCAAATGCAGTCGCAGAGAACCTAAACAACCCTACCAAGTTCTGGAAGCTAATCAAATCAGTGTCAGGTTCTAATCTATCCTCTGGCCTTCCTGACCATTTAATGATGGATTCTAATGAGTCAGTTAAGAACAAATTATTACTTACAATGAATGACAGCCTAGGAACAGTGGGTTAACTGCCTTGTTCAGGGGCAGAAAGACAGATTTTTGCCTTGTCAGCTCAGGGATTCGATCTAGCAACGTTTCTGTTACTGGCCCAATGCTCTAACCACTAAGCTACCTGCTGCCCCAACAAACACTTTTTTTTAACAAGCACTTCATATCTGCTGGTTCAGTTTTTGATAATGGTGGGGCCCAGGTCTCTAAAGTTTTTGATAATAGTGGGGCCCAGATCTCTAATGTAAGCTCTGTTACAGTCAACTATGATATAGGCTCTCATGTGAACCATTTGAACTTTCAGCCTGTTTCTTATACTGAGGTCTATAAAGCACTAAAGGCTACAGACACTAAAAAGTCTTCAGGTCCAGACAACCTGGACCACCTACCTCTTAAAGATAGCAGCTGGTATTACTGAACCTGTGGCTCACATTTTCAACTTGAATCTCTTGACCAATTCCATACCCAGCATTTGGAAATCAGTCCTCCCACTGCTAAAGGGTGGAGACCCCTCAGATGCTAATAACTATCGTCCTATCTCTAAACTCCCTATCCTTGCCAAAGTCTATGAACCCCTAGTGAACTCGCAGTTAAAACATCTTATTTAAAAATAACCTACTGAGTGGGGTTCAGTCTGGCTTTAGATCGGGGCACAGCTATGGCAGTGGCAAATTACATCATTAATGCACTTGATAAAAAGCAACATTGTGCTGCTCTATTTGTGGATTTATCAAAGGCCTTTGATTCAGTTGACCATGAATTGTTGCTAGCTAGACTCATTGGTGACAGTGAAGGAGCAGTAAATTGGTTTAGGAACTATCTTTCTGACAGAACACAGTGTGTGTGTGTATATACTGACAATCACATGTCTAGCTTTCTTGATATTAATAGAGGTGTGCCCCCGGGTTCCATTTTTAGGTCCTGTGTTTTCAATTTTTATGAATGATTTGGGAAATGGGATGCAACCAGCAATGTTACATCTATATGCACACAATAGTCATGTTCATGTGCTCCTTCTCTGGTTCAGGCTGTTGAAGAGCTCCAGACTGATTTTCAGTCACTGCAGGCCTCCCTTTATGGTCTTGAATGTACAAAAAAACTAAATTCATGACCTTTACCAGACATAGAACTCTGCCGGAGAACGTTAGCATTGTCACATCTGGTGGCTTATCCATTGAAAAAGTGTCATCCTACAAATACCTAGGTATTTGGTTGGATGACAAGTTGTCCTTTAAAGTTCATGTGGATAATCTTGTGACAAAGCTTAAATTGAAATTGTGTTTTTATTTTCTAATAAGGCTTGCTTCCCGCTTATAGCGAAAAAGAAGCTTGTTCAGGCCACTTTTCTCTCTGTAATTGATTATGGTGACTTGTTGTATATGCATGCAACCTCCTCCGTCTTACAGAGACTGGACTCTGTTTATCATGCATCCTTGTGCTTTATTTCAAATGCCAAGTCCCTCACCCACCATTGCACATTGTACCAAATGGTAGGTTGGACCTCACTTTATATGCACAGAAATATACATTTTTATGAGTTCATCTACAAAGCCCTTTTGGGTAAACTCCCTCTATAGTCTGGTCTCCTTCACCACCAGCAGTTACCATACCCGGTCTGCTAGGTGGTTGCTACTTAAAGTCCCCAGGACATTCACAGTATTAGGCAAGACTGCCTTCTCTTCTTGTGCACCAGAGGCATGGAATAGTCTACAATCCATGCTTCATCTAGATATGTTAGTGCCACTGAATGAATTTAAAATATTGATGGGAGACCGTTACAGGGGAGTGTGAATGCTTTTTTTAGTCTGGATCTTATTGTCGTATGTTTTAATTATGTAATGTATTGATTGTTGCTGCCATCTTGGCCAGGTCTCCCTTGAAAAAGAGACACTGGGTGTCAATGGTCTTTTCCTGGTTAAAAAAAGGTTAAATAAATAAAAATAGAACAAAGTTCAACAGTATTAGTAAAAATGTGATTGATACATGTGGATGACCTTGTTCATGTAGTGTTTGTAAACACCCTGCTCGGTTGATTAATAACCTGAACCAGATTACAGGCACTGGTTACAATAAGAAGCTTCCTCTTGAGCAGACAGCTTGATGAAAACCAGTCAATATTCAGGTCCCCATGAAAGTAGACTCTGTTTACATCACATACACTATCAAGCATTTCACACACATTATTTATATACTGACTGTTAGCACTTGGTGGCCTATAGAAACACCCCAAAAGAAAAGGCTTTAGATGTGCCATGTGAACCTGCAACCACAACACTTGACAGAAGATATTATTTAAGCATTACAGGGATATGGCTCTGAATACAGTTGAAGTTGGAGGTTTACATACACACCTTAACCAAATACTTTTAAAACTCACTTTTTCAACAATTCCTGATGTTTAATCCTAGTAAAAAATTCCCTGTATTCGGACAGTTAGGATAACCACTTTTTTAAGAATGACAAATGTCACATTATTTCGACATGACCTGAAAGGCCGCTAAGCAAGGAAGAAGCCACTGCTCCAAAACCGCCATAGAAAGGCCAGACTACGGTTTGCAACTTCACATGGGTACAAAGATTGTACTTTTTTGAGAAATGTCCTCTGGTCTGATGAAACAAAAATATAACTGTTTGGCCATAATGACCATCATTATGTTTGGAGGAAAAAGAGGGAGGCTTGAATTTTTTTTTAAAGCTTGGTCGCAAATGGGTCTTCCAAATGGACAATGACCCCAAGCATACTTCCAAAGTTGTGGCAAAATGGCTTCAGGACAACAAAGTCAAGGTTTGCGACCAAGCTCTAACTTCCTGACTGATGTCTTAAGATGTTGCTTCAATATATCCACATAGTTTTCCTGCCTCATGATGCCATCTATTTTGTGAAGTGCACCAGTCCCTCTTGCAGCAAAGCACAACACAACATGATGCTGCCACGCCCGTGCTTCACAGTTGGGATGGTGTTCTTCGGTTTGCAAGCATCCCCCTTTTCCCTCCAAACATAACAATGGTCATTATGGCCAAACAGTTCTATTTTTGTTTCATCAGACCAGAGGACATTTCTCCAAAAAGTACGATCTTTGTACCTATGTGGAGTTGCAAACCGTAGTCTGGCTTTTTTTTATGGCGGTTTTGGAGCAGTGGCTTCTTTCTTGCAAAGTGGCCTTTCAGGTTATGTCCATATAGGACTAATTTTACTGTGGATATAGATACTTTTGTTCCTGTTTCCTCCAGCATCTTCACAAGGTCCTTTGCTGTTGTTCTGGTATTGATTTGCACTTTTCACAAAACAAAGTACGTTCATCTCTAGGAGACAGAACACGTGTCCTTACTGAGCGGTATGACGGCTGCATGGTCCCATGGTGTTTATACTTGCATACTATTGTTTGTACAGATGAATGTGGTACCTTCAGGCATTTGGAAATTGCTCCCAAGGATGTACCAGACTTGTGGAGGTCTCCATTTTTTTTTTCTGAGGTCTTGGCTGATTTCTTTTGATTTTCCCATGATGTCAAGCAAAGAGGCACTGAGTTTGAAGGTAGGCCTTGAAATACATCCACAGGTACACCTCCAATTGACTCAAAGGATGTCAATTAGCCTATCAGAAGCTTCTAAAGCCATGACATCATTTTCTGGAATTTCCCAAGCTGTTTAAAGACAGACAACTTAGGGTATGTAAACTTCTGACCCACTGGAATTGTGATACAGTGAATTATAAGTGAAATAATCTGTCTGTAAACAATTGTTGGAAAGATTACTTGTGTCATGCACAAAGTAGATGTCCTAACCGACTTGCCAAAACTATACTTTGTTAACAAGAAATTTGTGGAGTGGTTGAAAAACGAGTGAATGTAAACTTCCGACTTCAACTGTATGCATACATAGCGTAACAATATCCTGATTATTTGCATCATTCCAATCTACCATCACGTGCGCTACAAAACAACAGCGTCTAGGTATGCACATGGAGATCCTATTAATCTAATTCTATGGGTGTGCACTTGAATTCAAAATTATTCAGCTTTTCGCAAATTTTCTCCTGATGTGATTTAAGCATTTTTGTGGATGTAGAACATCCAATGTTGTTGTTTTTCTACCAAGAAAGTGTGAGAAAATAAACTAAATAGAAATGATAGGGCCCTAGAGTTCCCATTTCTCAGGTGGTGAGTTAGCATTATTGAAATCAGGCCTATATGTCATATTAGTGCACAAAATGATTAAGTTAAATTCATCTCTATAAGAACCCCAAAAAATCTGGAGGCCTTTTTAGATGGTAAAATATAACAATAATAGCCTAATTGTCAACCCAAAATTCATGACAGTCACATGATTAGGTTGCATATCTCAATATCTTGCAATCCTGCTTGGACATGTTGGACGTAACTTATTCATTGAATACCATCTCAGTATTCTAAATGACACTTCTTATTAAGCATTGGGAATGACTTTATACACATAATATTTTGGGGTGTGACCAAATCGTGGGCTGGTGCCACCAACTGAAACAGTTAGTGGCATCAGTGCCAACAGGGGAACTGGTTAGTCTGGGGGCCTGCTGATTTAAATAGCCTACTAATATTAAATCACATTGTCCACTCAATCAATTCGTTTTTTCAGTTTAACTGTTGGCATTGAGATGTAGTAAAGCTGTAATGAGACGCAATAAGACCTTTGTTGAGAATTCCCACTGCTAATGGTGTGTCCCGGTGGGCCCACGCACTCCATCACACATGTCCACTTGGAGAGAGACTAACAAGGCACTGACCTGAGCAGGCAAAAGGACTGCCAATCTGACAAATAGCAACCAATCAGTGGCCTGGAGAGGTCATGCTAGTTTGAGGAGCAAGTTTATGGCCCGCTAGTCTCTCATTACCATCTCACTCCACCCATCCCCCGAAGGTGCCAGAGAGACGACAGACTAGCGGGTCACAGGTGTAAGTGAATCGCAGACCAGCTCAACTGGAGAACCGCTACTTGAAGACCCTTCAATAATACATTCATTTTGAAACCATAGACAATTTTTTTTTCTGTGTGCAATGTTGACAACCACTAACAATGACATTCTGTGAGAAAGATGCAAAATGTAGGGTGTGATGAGGGTGTGATGAAAACATGAAGTAAGAGTGAACAGCCCCAGCTATCCCCATATGGCCATATAGTATAATTAAATCTAGCTTACACAGTACACACTAATAAAACGGATCACAATGGTCTCAGAGGAGCATTCATACCCAGCCACCTTCAGGGGATGTCATCTGTTGGAGTCAAGAGTATTAATGACCATGTGATGGGACACAATTGGCATGTTCGTCATTGCAGCCGACTTTAAAGGCGAGCCAAGGCTGACTGATCTGCAAATCCCCTTGCATCATAAATAACTAGTCAATATTACTTGTAAGTCAGTCACAATTTACTCATGAGGGTTTTGATGCTCTTGAACACAGTCACTGTGAGCAACAGGAAGTGCTGTGAGTAATGTGGTAGGAATTGCTGTCCTACCTTGTCCGTAGACTGCTTACAGGGTAAGGAAACCAATATGTAATTGTATAATTTGGGTGAAGCTTTGCACACGCTTGCCAATCACTTTTTTGGTTACTACATGATTTCATGTGTTATTTCATAGTATTGATGTCATCCCTATTATTCTACAGTGTAGAAAATAGTAAAAACAAAAACCCTTGAATGAGTAGGTGTGTCCAAACTTTGGACTGGTACTGTATGAGGAAGAACATTCAATGATTTGCAAAGCATTCTGGGGCCTTATGCATTCTTAGTAGGCCTAATGTAAACAATCAGATAATTGCACTAGACTGATCTATTGTGCAATGAGGTACAGAAGACAATGTGATGGTGTAATAGATGTGCGAATGAGAGACTATTTAGAAGACCATACATTACATTATTTGAACCTCTCCAAAGCAGGCTGATGCAGAACTTTCAAAGGTTTTCATGGCATGTTTGACAGAAATTGCAGTTCAACTTTGAGGTCCTAGTTACTTTTTTTCCACAAACAAGAAGGTTCTTAGATCTGTTTTACACCATTAATTTATGATTCATTTTGTGTAATTGCCAGATTTGCTTTAAAGTTTGTTGGCTAATATAGATGGCCCAACCCATCGGTTTCCGGACCAATCAGATGACCCCGAATGTGTTCACATTTTGTGACAGGTCTGGGAGGTACTCAGATCCAGACTCGTTGCGGAGAAGAAACTAACGTCCATGGGTGTGGCATAGCGTTTGACTGTAGGAGTCAGGTTACCCAGGAGTCTGGGTAACCAGACAAGTATGTTGGCCTGGCCCAGCTCTGCATGTGTTATAGCCAACTCCTCTGACTATCAGTGTCATGCCACTGGACATGTAGGGATGAGTATCTTGAATGGTGTAAAGCATTGTTTGGCTACAATAAAGTTCTGTAAAGTTCTGGCTCAGCAGATTTAGTTAGATGGGAATTCAATGAAGAGTCATTACTCTTCAGCTCTGATTAGAAGGGAGTTGGAAGACTTTCAACCACAAAACTAGTCTATACGCAATCATGGTATATTCTTTAAGTACCAATGAAACTCATTTGCGTAGATAACCGTGGTTTTATATACTTGTGTTTTGGTCTGGGTTTGTGTTTGGCCATGAATATGTGAGATCGGTCTCCTTTATGTGCTTCTTTAGTCCTAATGAAAAAAGGAAATGTTGCCATCTAGAGGGGTTAAGACAGAAAGTGTATTAGCGATATTGCAACAGTATCACAGAGATAGTGAGAAGGGTCATATAGGCCAAAATCACCAGCAATGAGTAATTTGTGAAGATGTGAATACACATCCATTACTGATAAAATATGTGGGCATGTTTACTGAACCAATGAACCAGCTATAGTGCGATACAATGCAAGACCTGCATCATAATATGATGTGCATTCAAGCAATTAACCTTGTTTCATTAGAGCTCACCGGGTTAGCCGCCAGTCTCCTTTCTCCTTCCTGTGTATTGTCAAGTGTTTTCTGTTCATCCCATCAACAATAGTTCATTCCCCACCACCGACCTTATTACTGTAGATTGCCTTATTGGCCCCAATTATAACAAATGTATAAAGGCTTTCCAAATGTAAAATAAACCCCTATGTCAATTTCCCCCCAAAAGCTGTGCTTTATAAAGTGTGAAAGAGTTCTAGCCTGGCGCAGGGCAGGTGTATTTGTCAAAATCAAATCAACATTTATTGGTCGCCTACACAGGTGCAGCGAAATGCTTATGTTTCTAGCGCAAACAGTGCAGAAATATATAGCAGTAAAATAACAATACACACATAAAAAATTAAGTAATATCAGAGTGAGCAGTGTTTACAGTGCATTCGGAAAGTATTCAGAACCCTTGACTTTTTCCCAACATTTTTACAGACTTATTCTAAAAAGTATGAAATAGTTCCCCCCACCCCCTCAATCTACACACAATATCCCCTAAATGACAAAGCAAAAACTGTTTTAGAATTTTTTGCCAATTTATTTTTAAAAACACTGAAATGTCACAATTGCATTTTGGCAATGATTACAGCCTCCAGTCTTCATGGATATGATGCTAACTGGGAGTACAGGAGGGAGCTGAGCACACATCCCTGTGGGGCCCCCGTGTTGAGGATCAGCATGGCGAAGGTGTTGTTGACTACCTTCACCAACTGGGGTCGGCCCGTCAGGAAGTCTAGGACCCAGTTTAGTTGACTCCACTTTGTCCCTGTACTGTTGTTTTGCCTCTTTGAATGCCTTACAGAGGTCATAGCTAGTCTGTACACATCCATGCTCCCAGTCACCTTGCCATGGTTAAATGTGGTGGTTCGCGCTTTCGGTGTTGCTTTAATACGTTTTTTTGATTTGGAAAAGTTAGAATTATCACAGTAGGAACAACGTTCTCTATGCGCTTCCTGATGAACCCAGTCACAGAGTCAGTGTATACGTCGATACCATTCCCAGAGGCGATGCGGAACATTTTCTAGTCTGCGTAATGAAAACAAACAGTCTTGAAGCATAGATTCCGATTTGTCAGACCAACCTTGAACAATCCTTATCACAGGTGCTTCCTGTTTAAGTTTATGCCTATTGGCAGGGAGGAGCAGGATCGAGGTGTGATCTGATTTGCCGAAGGGAGGGAGGGGGGGGGGGACCTTGTAGCCTTCCCAGAGGGGATAGTAACAATGGTCAAACTTGTTCTCTCCACGTATAGCACGTGTTGGTAGAATTTCTGGAGCGTTTTCCTTAGATTTCCTTTATTAAAATCCCCAGCTACAATAAATGTGGCCTCAGGATATGCAGTTTCCAAAGTCCAGTGAAGTCGGCTTAGGAGGGAATATCCACGGCAGTGACAATCACCGAAGAAAATAATCTTGATCTAATGCATTCTGCATTTGATGGTGCCGTATTCCAGATCCGGAGAACAAAAGGATTTGAGTTCCTGTACGTTACCACAATCCCACCATGAGTAGTTTATCATGAGACATACCCCTCTGCCCCCCCCCCCCCCAGAGAGTTCTTTCTTCCTGTCCTTGCGATGAACAGAGAATCCCGCTGACTGTATGGACGGGGACAATATATCCGGAGAGCCATGATTCCATAAAACAGAGTATGTTACAGTCCCTTATGTATCTCTGAAAGGAGATCCTCGCCCAGAGCTCATCTACTTTATTGTGCAGAGACTGAACTTTAGCGAGTAATATACTCAGAATAAGTGGATGGTTTGCTCTCCACCTGAGCCTGACTAGAACCCCACCTCTCCTAGGGCTGGGCGATATATCGAATTAATTTGATTTATTCTAATGTATGTTTTAGCACGATATTCCAAATGCCTGTATCTTTTTTTTCTTTGTTTTCATGAGCGTTTATGTCTGCTTGTTCTCATGTTGTATTTTTGGTCTCGTCTCCTTCGCTCCTTCTGTGCTGTGTGCACCTTCCCATTTACAGTGCCTTCGGAAAGTATTAACACCCCTCGACTTTTTCCACATTATATTGTGTTAGCTTCAGCAAGCACACTAATAACTATTGGTAGGAACCAGCAGATATAATTCGATATGGTATTGTTTGATCGAAATGAGAAAGGTATATCCCAATAGTCACCTACTGTACCTCTAACCTTCCTCTTAGCATATATAAAATTGATCAGAGTTCTGATCCGCTTACATATTTGATTGTTTTTGACAGGACAAATGTAAGTACATATAGGAGGAAACTGGTTCAATTAGATTTAAAAATCTACTTCACATTCATGACATCCAGCACCACCCCAACATCAACATACACTCCCCCAAGTATTTATTTGTACAGTGAAGCCATGATTTTAACCAATTATGAGTAGGCACGCCTGATTATAGCTGGTTAAAATCACATGATACACACCAGATGACCTCATCGGAAACACTTGTCTTCCTCCATCTTTTAAATGAAAAGGTTTAACCACCATTAAAGCATGACTTAAGCTTATAGATGATTTGTGAAGCATTTATGTTGTGCTTATGAAGACAAAGTATGCTATATAAAGCCTTTTATAAGTTGTAATTCATTTAAAGTGGAACCAAATTACTTCCTTTTGCCACTGGATGGCAGGCACACCAAGTACATGTGATCATGCAGAGACAGTTTTGGAACTCACCTATGCTAAATTAGTTGTGCATGTGAAAACTAGTTGTGCATGTGAACATTAGTTGTGCATGTGTAACACGCTGGCAATCAGGCTGGCATGTGACATTAACGATCCTCCGGCAAGTCATTCACATAGTCAAACATTATGAAGAAAGTTTAAGGTTTGATGAGATTGTTCTGTGGATTTCATCGCTAATATTACTTGTTTCACTCTGCAATATCCACTTGGGTTTTTACAGATAATGTGACTGCTTGCCAGTCAAAGAGACGATAGCAACCCCATTTATAACTGGCCGTAGGTCTGAGAACCAATGTCAATACTGCCAATATGTACTGTCCATCCTTGAATAGTTCATGTATGGGATGTTCATCAAATGGCATACCACAGTTGCTCTGCACAGATCACGAGTTGCGAATCATAGATTAGATATATATATTTTTAAATAATCTTAAAATAACATGTTATGCTCACTAAGGCTGTTAAGTTAACTCAAAGTTTCATGTATTTGTCCACTACGTCACATCAGTATGAGCTATTGTTCACTTCACAATAAGCTCTTTTTGTGTGGGTCTGGTCTTACATTGTATCCAGAGGACACAACTGATCTGACTTAACCTAGGCTTTACATGAAGTACGTCACACTTCATGTTTCAAGTAACTGTACAAGTCAGAGATTCCTAGGAGCAGGAGCTGAACTCTGATTTGACCATTCCATACATATACTGTACCAAACATATGGCTGGATCTTCAGTAACACTTTGGGTTTAAGCTGGGGATGGAACTATTTCGTCCCGTAGGAGGGGAGACCGGCAGCAGACAGTGGTATCTGATCTGATTTAACAGTAATAGACTTGACTTGGACTGAAATAGTATTTTATAAGAAGAACAGGAGCTCAAGCAGTAGAGAATTTGAGGTGCCGGTACTCAGCTTCGGTGAGCTCCGGCCTAAGTCAAGCACTGGTAGTAGATGACCATGGAAAGTCATCATGTTTGGAGTTTCTCTATTTACTGTAGCTACATAATCTCAAACTGGTCACAATTGACAATAATTGTTTTTACTTCCCCTCCAACTGCTACAAATACAGTACTAATACAATTTACGATAACCATAATAATGACAATGATTTTTGGTATAAAAATAATACAAATAGACACAATGGCATTTTCACTCAAATCCCTTCACATTATAACCTCGACAAAGCACAGCCATCATTTGTGCCACAAAATTCACCACACATCAGCTATCACAATGAAGCATTGAGAAAAAGAGCTTTTAAGAACCTTCTTAGAAATGAGTCAAACTGAGAATGTGTTCTCTAACCGATACAACTGGGCAAAAAACATTAACAAATAAGTAAATCAATAGAGTAAGTGATCATGACATGTAAAAGTGTCCCTGTAACTGTTTGACTTTGATGAAGACTTCATCTTGTGTTCCCGGCATAGATAAAGATTTGTACTTGCCCCCCCCGACCACCACCCTTCGCCTCAACAAGCAGAGAGGAGACTCTTTTCGGCGGAGAGGAGTTGATTGACGTACCCGCGCGTCACACGTGACGCCATTTTGAACATGCTAGAGACTTACCGTTTCTTGCAGTGGCTTTAGCTCCATCCCCTCTTTCTGCCGATATAAAGCTGGCGTCTATTCCATAACACGGGGCCTCGTTTTTCTACACATGGGAATCCAGGCAAGAAATTGTCACAAAATCGTATGCAAAACCCAAAATGTTTGAGCTAGCAACTCATGAGACCCCACCAGTGTCGCTTGTTTTGCCCTACGACATCCACAAACTCTACAGCAGTCGTCTGACGTTTGACGCCCGCGTCCAAATTTCGAAGAGGTCTTCTCACAAAACCGTCTGTCCAGACTGAACCGTTTGAGCCACGTCACCAACATCGACAGATAAGACTCTCACAAACATTTGGCATTCTTGTTTTTGCTCTGCGATGCACACAAGTGTCTGAGGAGTCGCTGGAAGGTAACCCAGTACCAGGACATAAACATTGCACAACGTGAATAGGGTGAGGAGGAGTCTATCAATTTTCCAGATTCAGGTTCACTAACATGGTTTTACTATTGACAGCTACAGCTGATTTCAGGATTGTATATTGATTTGCTCTCCTTTAAATATTTGTAATCTGATGTATTCGTTTCAGTCGCTGAATTGTTTAAGTATTCACACCCCGAGTCAATACCGTGTAGAAGCACTTTGGGCAGGGATTACAGCTGTGTCTTTCACACCTGGATTGTGTGACATTTGGCCAGTATTCTTTTCAAAATTCTGTGAAATTGGTTGTTGATCATTGCTAGACAACCATTTTCAGGTTTTGCCATAGATTTAAGTAGATTTGTCTGAATACTTTCCGAATGCACTGTACACCACACACATATTTAAAAAAAAAAATATACCCCTCACCTAACTGGAGTAAACTAATGAACAACACTTAGTATGTATAATCTGGAAGTAGAAGCCTATATAAATGATGCACAATCTATTTTCCAATAGTTATCTTTCATTTGTTTTTACTTCTATCCTTCAGCTACCCTCAACCCCTCCCATCTATTTCTGAAGACCATCCAGTTTGATTTCTATTTGCCATATATTCTTAACTGTGCAGTCTCTCAAAAGCTCTGAACCAATATACATTTCACACACACAGTATATTTTACATGAGTCATCTTATTAGTCCCCCCCCCCACAGGAATTTGTCTGGTCTATTTATACAATAGTGTTTAAGATATCTTTACTCCACTGACACAGGGTGTTGCCGTTAGTTTAACTGATGTTGCGCAAGAGAAGTCTAACTTTTTGATGGAAGGTTCAATGTATCTTTCAACCGTCATACAGCAGTTCCTCTGCCTGAGATGGAGTTCTTAAATTGACCTTGTGGTCTTGAGACCACACAAATACTCATCTGGGTTGGGTCTTAGGGCCTAACCTAATGTCTTTATCTGGATTTTGTGGACTGTTCTTGAATCTATTCCCTCAGCTTAAAAATGTAGATTTTTTCTGTAGTCTCTCATGATCAAGCAGCTGGCCAGTGTGTGCGTAAATCTAGTCCTGGGTTCCGAGATGAACATTTCTGCAAATCAACATGACGAGAGCTTGGTATTGTAAGGTTCTATCTGCGTTTTTGTCAACATTTTATTATTGACGTAGCCTTGTTCTGTTCAATGTTCTCTACCTATATAATACTCTAAATTTCCCCAATTCATGTTAAGTTCAAGAGAATACAAGATAAAACAAACCAACGAGGGTTCAGAATGATAAAGCCAATTATCTCAGAATAATCTTTTTGCAGATAGAATCTTGTCTCAAGCTCTCAATGATTGATTTAGCTTTGAAGCTGCCCTTAAAGAATGAATCTGGTTCAGCTTTCTGTGATCTTGTCTGGTCATTCTGTATATTCATACTTTGAAGCAGTTAATGACAAATATAGGGCCAGGAGTTTTTCCTGAGCATGTGACCTGACCCAAACCATATAATATATGATTCTGGTCATCGAGATCTGTGTCTGGAGGTATTTTTTCCTCAAGCATTAAGATGGTCATTTCGGAACCATTTACTAATCCATAGAATAGTCCTATGGAGGAAGGATTGTTGACCATTTTAATCTAAAAGTGTAAGGGATAAACACCGACGTTCTGTACATTTGTTATGAAATGTATGAATAATGACTAAAATTATGTATACATTTAACGTAGAACTATAACTAAACAGAATACTACCCTGTCACTGTATGATTGTATGAAACTTATTGGAATCATAAAACTAAATCTGATGTAGTTTTAGTCAAGAATTAGAACAAGGACTTTCTGTTCCTTTTTAGTATGTGAGCAGGGTGCAAGTGTGAAATGGAGCTATCGTCAAACAGGCTGGACTACTGTGTTCCTTACAGGACATTCTGTCCCCACTCAGGGAGGGGAGAGACCTTGGGCTTGTAGTAGATTGTTTAACAGGCAATGTATGAGTTGGAGAAGACTTGTGAACTATGTTGCCATTGTATCTGAGAGGAGGAGGGACATTTGACGAAATGTGAGGTATATAGACCAATGTACCGGAAATTATAAGGAGAGCTCTCTAAATAAACATTCCTGACAATTGTAGCTGGGCCTCCGTCTGATTCATTCCAGCCAGTTTCCTACAAATTCTAGGTATCAGGCTGAGTAATCAATTCAATTGGGTTTATGAACACTGAGAACATAATTCTCGTGACAACATTACCTTGGAAGTAATGGATGACACAGCGGGATGAGGCGGAGCCCAGTCCCTTTGCGGAGTTAATTTTTCCAAGGTAATGTACAGAACGGAGGCGTTTCTCCCACTTATACCACAGTTGCCAAAGAAAAACATGAAAGCAGACATGTATCGGTAGAAACACTTTTCCCCCGTTCATATTTTCAGTTATATAATCGAAATCATACTTTCTCATATTTTAGTTGCTAGAGATGCGATCCAGTCGTTCGATTACATTACCTTGGAAAATGTAGATGCTACAAAGCAAATATTTGGGTAATTTGAAGCTTCACCGCTTGCTCTGTAATGAGTATTTTTTTGATGTCAATAAAAAAAAACATTTACATAATTTATGAATATTGAAAAATAAACATGAATATTGAAAACTATTTGATTAGGCACATTTCAAAAAAAAAAATGTTGAACATAATATACTCTACCGGCATATCAAAGTTCCAGGGTGGGATCTCTGCTAGTTTTAAAGTTATGGCCCATTTTATAGAGATAAATTGGCATAGTAGGCAATGTAACAAATAACAGCCCTCCTTTTACAATACTTGTAACATTGCACATACTGCAAATTACCAGCAGAGGGTGACCATTTTCACATTCACTCTTGGAAAATGCTTAGAAATTGGATCTTAACTTTAAAAGTAGCAGAGATGCCATTAGAAAATATTAAACAATTAGCCAAATTTTAAAAAGAATACAAAATACTACTCATATTACTGAGCAAGCTGTAAAGCTTCACATGACACCAATGTTTGCTTTGTAGCACCTCCAGATTAAACACCATAGAGTCTTAAACTTGGATCAATTCTTTCTCAATTATGCTTTTAGATACAAAATGTCATTTCAACAATCCTTCCTCAAATTACTGTTCTATGGATTACATTGTGTGAATCATGGTCTTTGTTGTTCTGGGTTTCGGGAGGAATCACATGTGTGACACACTTCGAAGACACTCCTTCCTGTATGAGGTCACCACGGCCTAGCTAGCAACGGCTCCAAAGCAAGTGTGCCCAATACTGTACTTATAAAAACAACATCTATACATCATAATGTTCTGTAACACATCATCAAAGAAGACCCCAAAGAAAGGCTTTAGATAGTAAAACACATTTATTGAGTAGAGAAAAGGATTAACCAGAAGCTGCACTTGTTTCTGCACCGCTATAGATCCATTCAGTTTACCTCAGTAGCAGCATGTGCCACAACTTCCTGGTAAATAGAGAATGTCAACACTCAATAATCCACTCCGCTCTTCTAGGGAAAACACTACACAGCACAGCAGGCTGGGACAGAGAATGAGAAAGAGAGGAGCACCATATACATTAAAGCTTTAAAAAACAAGTCCAACTCTGGCCTAAAAAAAAACCTAAGATCAGGCAGTCGGCAAGCACCTTCCCAATGGATAGAAAACTGCAACAACAAAAAATAAGAGATATCTTCCGGCTGGCGAAGGCTTATGTGTCTGAAGAGGGGGTTGGAATACGGCTGGGGTTGGAATATGGTTGGAGCAGGCTTATTGTGCTCATGCATGCACCCCCTTGGCCTTTTGGGGGTGGATGTTGTAACCATGGTATGTTCTGTGCTTCAATGACAAAATTTTCACACTACTGAGCCAAGCCGAAATGAGCTGAATTGGGATGGACCGGTTCTGCAGCCATTAACACACAGTATGTTCTGGTCAGCACGATAATGCTAATGGTAGGGGTTTGCGGTTCGACTTTTAACTGTGCTTTATTGGACAAGGATAGGTATGTGGAGTGTGCTTCATGTTGTGTGCCTCTCTCCCCAAAGAGTCTGTATCCCACGCAGCTGTGTGCATTCAATTATTTGGCCACCATTGGGTTACTGATTAATTCAAGTCCAAGTTTAGTAATAATACTGCAAGCACCGCAAACTGAGCAAGAAGAGCAGATAATGTTATAAAAGACGGGATTAGTAGAAGAAAAAAAAGACAACTCCCCATAGTTGAGGGGAATAGCCTGTTCTTTTAAACAAAGTATTTCATTGGTTGTGGCTGAGGTGAGTTACTCAAACACACAATGTAAAGCGCTTGGAGGCTTGATGGAAAAGCGCCTTCAATAAATGCAATCAACCCAGTCGTTAATTACAGCATATATTATTAAAAATACATGTCATATTAGGAGTTAAATGGGCACGTGATACCTATATGGGTTTTCTGACAGCTTACAGCATGTTTTTTTTAAAGTACTTATAAAGGCAAATAAAGTCTTACTGAAGGGCGTTGTTGACTTGGGTATTGTGCTCCTTTGGTAGTAAAGCTGCCCCCTAACTCCATTGGTCGACAGCAGGAGACACAAAACCGCTCAAGAGCCCCGAACTAAAAATAGGGTCCTTGTCCATGTCGGTCCTTCAGCCTCTCTCCCCCCTTTTATGTCCTCTCCGCGGTCTCTGTCATTCGTTCTGGTTTGTATTCATTAGGCACCAAATGGAAGAAAACAGCCTGAAACAGGGTGGGGCTTCCTGATCTTGTCCAATAAGAAATGCTTGTTTTTGGTTTCCGTTTTCACATGTTTAAAAACATTTTCCATTGCATGCCCTAATAAATACGACCCAGGTGTTTTTGGATGTTTGCATCTCTCACGTGATGAGGCAGCAGTTGATATAGCGTGGCCCCAGTCTTCTCTTCAAGACTCCCTTTTTCCTCTTGGGGTTCAGGATAGCGATAATGGCCTCATCAAACACAGTTTTCAGTCCTTTCTGGGTGAGAGCCGAGCATTCCACGTAGACACACGCACCAATCTGGAGAGGAACAGGCTGTCACTCAAAACTATCAACATAGGATTAAACCTCATCACCAAGCTAGCTTGGGGAGGAAGCCTTGTGTGTGAGACTCAATCAACAAATGCCCAAAACTGAATATATTTCAAGCTTTATAATAATTTTAATACAGAATTGGTTTGATGAGGGACAGACCATCTGTGTAAAGTTGTCTCTCCTACACACTAAACGTTCCTTCTAACCTCCCTCCTGGCCCCACAGTGGTACGTACCTCCCTGGCTAGCTTCTGGCCCTGCTCTGTGGTGATGGGTTTTTCCTTCATGTCATTCAGTTTGGCAATGGTCTTGGGGTCATCACGCAGGTCAATCTGAAACAGGGAGAGACAACATTTCCAATCAGCACAGCCAATCTTGAGCAACTTATTCACTTAACCAACAACTTGTTCATTCAACTACCCACTGGGCACACCGCATAATTTCAATACGAATCATTTGGTAATATTTAGTTAATACGTTTGATCAATGAGAATACAACCTATTTTCACCCACTTAAAAAGACAGCCAAAAGTTTGAGAATTTAACAATGTGTTATGACCATCTTTTCAACCATCAAAAAACAACAACCAAATTCTCAATGTCAGATTTTTGGTTTAATTCTCTCACATTATTGCTGCACTTTCAACCATTTAAAAACCAAAAGTTCAAAGGGAACAGTGTCAGATATTTAGTTCATTTACACGACAACGTTATCACCGTGCTCCATCTAGCACAACAAATGACCTCGACTGCAATTGAGATGATTCAAGTACGTCATGCAACTGATCAATGCCATTTGAGATTCTGCACAGATTTATTCAATCGCAATTGTGAAGATCTCCACAGACCTGCTACTTTTGCATGCTATCTTGAACATGCACACTTTCTATGATTAAGAATATCTTTGTTGCAGTTAACCTCAATGTGTCCATAGTGTTTTACTCATTTAACAAGTTAAAAAAATATATATTGTTACATTAGTTTGTAAAATAGCCTTAAATTGAAGGCTATTTACTGGATTACAAAAATGTTTGGTTAACAACACAAGCAAACATTTAAAGGAGATTCCATTTGTGCCACTGAGTCTGGCTTTAATTCCAGTTGTCTACAAATTAATAATTGATGTCCTGAATTCACAGCTCCAGTTCAACCAAAAATGTATGTAATGAAAAAATAGGACTAAATCAGAACCATCTTAAAATGCAGTTTGATTGGATTTTGGATTAACTTCTATATTCCATTTGAAATGAACCAAAGCTTGAAACCCTGTATTGTCTATTTTCAGTTGAATTTAAACCTACCCTTTTGAATGAATTCAATAGCAACAATGAATCTATTAAGTGGAGATTTCTCAATCACTCTCATGAGTGGTAACAGTCAGTGGCAAATATCAAAGCTAAGCAGAGCAGGACTAGATGGGAGACCAAATGGATCTTCTTCCCCATTTTCAAAAAGCACCCCACATTTGACTTCAATTACCAAAGAGGTGCTCTTCCTGTTTCACGATTCTTCTATGGAGTTTCGCTGTAGTATTCAAACAGACAATGTTCATCTTGAGAAATGTGCCATATTAGTCCTTTGCACTATTTCCAAACACAATCCAAACCTTGTTTTCATTTTATCTTTATTTAACTAGGCTAGTCACTTTAGAACAAATTCTTATTTTCGATGACAGCCTTGTTCAGGGGCAGAACGACAGATGTTTTACCTTGTCAGCTCGGGGATTCGATCTTGTAACCTTTCAGTTACTAGTCCAAAGCTCTAACCACTAGGCTACCCACCGCCCCTACATTCTAACCACTAGGCTACCCACCGCCCCTACACTCTAACCACTAGGCTACCCTGCTGGTTCTCTATTATATTATTCCTTCATATGTATTCAACTTCAACCATGAGGCATTCGTCCCTTCATTTTCTTTTCAGTGCAGAACACACTGACACACACACACACACACACACACACGCTGTTCCTCTCTTACTAACACCCAATATGAGGCCAGGCACCACAGGCTGCCTTTTTAATGTTTTGATTTGTTGGTATTTTGGTCCATTAATATAAGTATTTTTAAAAAAGTAAACATATACATTTATCAAGTTAAAAAAATATATGTATTTCTTTAGTTTGTCATACCACTTTCCACTACATTTTAACCACTTTAAAATGGACATTCATCAACAATTTCAAAGCTCACTATATTAAATGACAGAATTTAAAAAGCCCATTTCATAGAGAATGTTACAAACTGGACTATATTTGGTAACTTACTTTCAAGAGATAATGTTTGGTAGTCTGAATTCAGGGTACTTGTCCTTAACTCCCATTTCCCGAAAGTCAGACTTTTCCAACATGCCAACTAATTTCTTAGCTTCAGAAGCATCTGCATTCAGCAACTTGTGTGGTTATCTTTAGATATATTCTCCAGACTTGCCAAGAGAGAATTTGATATGTTGTAAATAATATACTACCGTTCAAAAGTTTAGGGTCACTTAGAAATTTCCTTGCTTGGGAAAGAAAAGCACATTTTTTGCCCATTTTAAAATACCAAATTGGTCAGAAATACAGTGTAGACAGTCATTTACAACATTAACAATCATAGCTGAAAACAGCTGATTTTTAATGGTATATCTATATAGGCGTACAGAGATCCATTATCAGCAACCATCACTCCGGTGTCCCAAAGGCACGTTGTTAGCTAATCAAAGTTTATTATTTTAAAAGGCTAATTGAGCATTAGAAAACCCTTTTGCAATTATGTTAACACAGCTGAAAACTGTTGACCTGATTTAAAGAAGCAATAAAACTGGGCCTTCTTTAGACTAGTTGAGTATCCGGAGCATCAGCATTTGTAGGTTCGATTACAGGCTCAAAATGGCCAGAAACAAAGCACTTTCTTCTGAAACCAGTCAGAGTATTCTTGTTCTGAGAAATTAAGGCTATTCCATGCGAGAAATTGCCAAGAAACTGAAGATCTCATACAACGCTGTGTACTACTCCCTTCACAGAACATCGCAAACAAGCTCTAACCAGAATAGAACGAGTGGGAGGCTCCGGTGCACAACTGAGCAAGAGGACAAGTACATTAGAGTGACTCGTTTGAGAAACAGATGCTTCACAAGTCCTCAACTGGCAGCTTCATTAAATAGTAACCGCAAAACACCAGTCTCAAAGTCAACAGTGTAGTGACGACTCCGGGATGCTGGCCTCCTAGGCAGAGTTCCCTCTGTCCAGTGTCTGTTCTTTTGCCCATCTTAATCTTTTATTTTTATTGGCTAGTCTGAGATATGGCTTTCTCTTTGCAACTCTGCCTAGAAGGCCGGCATCACGGAGTTGCCTCTTCACTGTAGAAAGAGTGTTCTTTGGCTGCCATGTGCCTTTTACTGTGGAGTGGCTTCCATCTGGCCACTCTACCATAAAGGCCTGATTGGTGGAGTGCTGCAGAGATAGTTGTACTTTTGAAAGGTTCTCCAATCTCCACACAGGAACTCTGGAGCTCTGTCAGAGTTTTGCTCACCTCCCTGACCAAGGCCCTTCTCCCCCGATTGCTCAGTTTGGCCAGACGGCCAGCTCTAGGAAGAGTCTTGGGGTTCCAAACTTCTTCCATTTAAGAATAATAGAGGCCACTGTGTTATTGGGGACGTTTAATGCTGCAGGAATTTTTTGGGCACCCTTCCCCAGATCCGTGCCTTGACACAATCCTGCCTCGGAGCCCTACGGACAATTCCTTCGACCTCATGGCTTTATTTTTGGACATGCACTGTCAACTGTGTGACCTTATATAGACAGGTGTGTGCCTTTCCAAATTAAGTCCAATCTGAATTTACCGTAGGTGGACTCCAATCAAGTTGTAGAAACATCAAGGATGATCAATGGAAACAGGATGCACCTGAGCTCAATTACGAGTCTCATAGCAAAGGGTCTGAATTCTTATGAAAATAAGGCATCTGTTTCTTATTTTTTAACAATTTGAAAACATTTAAACTAAAAATCAGATTTACCTAGCTCAGTGGAGACCCTACGAACCTTAAGGGTTAACCAATCCTAGGAACAGGTAAGGCAACTCAGGTGTCTATACTTAGTTAGCACAGTTAGATTTACTTAGCACACTTAGCACAGTTAGATGAGATGGAAGTTTATGAAGTAGGGCCAAATGTAGAGATCTACAGGTTTTTAGCGAAGTCCAGCCAACCTTTTGATACAGGATTCAGTGATGTGAATCAAAACTGTCACCTGTAACAAAACAAAAGGGCACTATGGTAGATGGCATCCAAACTTTCTTTTAAGAGTAGCAGCAGCTGCACTTGACCAAGGATTCAAGAATCTTAGCTAGACGCGAAAGCCTTAAAATGGGGCGATAATTGTTAAGAGCTCTACTTTCTCCACCCTTATGGAGTGGCAGCACAAGAGCGGATTTCCATATTTTTGGAATATTTCCGGATAACAATGTTAAATAAAACTAAAATATTTGGGTTATTGAGCCAACAACGATGGGCACTGCACACTTAAGCAGACCAGGACCCAGTCCAATATCGTTGTGAATAGTCTTAGAATTGCTTTTAAAGAGAGAGCCCGCTGAAATAAAATGGTGATTAAAATGCATTTAATGAAATATTGACTCATTTGCACATTTTAATTAATTATTTCAGAAAAATGGTTATACAAAAGTCTTGTGTCTACATTCAACTGGTAAAAGTTAATTGTTATATGATTAAGGGGGGGGGGACACTACTTTACCACACATGCCCAACTGATACGTGTAACAAACTCTTTATTGAGACAAACATTCATTAACACTTCTGTGGTAGTGTTTGATTTGTGGCTCTGGTCATCTGTGAATTGATTGGGTCCACATCAGTATGTGAATTGATTGGGCCCACATCAGCATGCAGTGTGAGAATGTGAGTTACGGTGGGACTGACAAGAGAAGTAAATATCAGCCGAAAGAACGATAAATCACAGGCCCACTCTACTAAACTCACCACCACCAATATGGACATTTTCTATTTCTGGTGGCCAGGGAATTGCTGGCGGAGGGACACCCATAAGTGTGGTTTGATCTTCTGGAAAGTATTTGAGAGTTACTAAAAAGTTCAATTTACTCTTACTATTAAGTTCCATCTACTTTTTAATGATTCGGAACTATATACCTATATTTCTTTATGCATGTTCGTGAATGGTCTTAATAAGAATTAAATAAACCAGTGTATAGTACATTTAAGTGGAGGCTCAGTTTTATAATCCACCTCCCCTGTCAATGTGAAGTAGGGTGTGAGAATGAGTAGGGTGGATGAGGATAGCACATGCCAGGTGAATACAATACCCTCTGTGAAACTCAGCATGTGAAATGGCCAGGACAAAGTATAGAGACAGGCTATGGGTGGGGTGGCTCACCTGAGTGCCTATGAGGAGGTAGGGGACACTTGGGGCATACTCCTGCAGCTCGGTGACCCACTCCTCCCTCACATTCTGGAAACTAGCCGGGTTGACCACAGAAAAGCAGATGAGGAAGACATCGGTCATGGGGTACGACAAAGGCCTCAAGCGGTCATAGTCCTCCTGGAGAAATGTAAGGGCGGGTAATAAGAGACACAGGAGAGGGAGAAGTTAGGGGAGGGGAACAAAGACACTGGGGCGAAAGAGAGCAACAGCCTTCCTTACATAATATCCACCAAAAGACTACCACATCCTCAGAGTTAATACTCATGAATTATTAAACCGTATGAAAAATGAGCTCCAAATGCAGCTATCTTTTTACTCCTCCTCACTGAGGCAGAGAGGAGAGCAAACTTATTCTGTGCTTATCTACCGGACTTCACCATGCACAACACAACACAGTACACTGCCAAGCTACCAGGCTGTTTTATGAGAACAATGAACACTTTTATATGAAGGGAGTGATAAACATTTAGCCATTAGAATTTAGTTTTGAAATGGAGGGATGTGCCAATTTCTACAGATGACCTTCATCAGATAGCAGCTTTTCTCTCCGTCTCTCTCTGACTGTGGCTATTGGGCATTATTTCCCATTTCCCATTAGTTCTTTACAGGAAGCAGTGCGGAAGGCATCAGACAAAATGCCATCTCCGATAGGCCTCAGTTTATTGTGTGGCGGCAATAGCTAATTCACATATCCAACATGGTCCGGTCTGTGTAAATGAGATCAAGCATTTCCTCATTGCTCCCTGATACCCAATTCTGAGAGGATGTCCTTCTACATCACCGGCACACTCTGAATGACCCGAGTTTATACATGCAGAGTGCACACATGAAGACTGGTGATGGACAAGGTGGCAAGCTTGAAGGAAGTAAATCATCGTTAATATGACTGTCTGACTAGCTCAACAAACTAACTTAACATTGATCAGGTAAAAAACAGAAAAATCTAAGTGAATTAAATTCTGTGCACTGGATAATTAAGAAGTCTTGGACGACCTAGTGGCGATGCCATGATAGCATCTGTTACTACCACTTGGGGGCGGTAAGTAACTTAGTGGTTAGAGTAACCGAAAGGTTGCTGGATCGAATCCCCGAGCTGACAAGATAAAAATCTGTCGTCGTGCCCCTGAACAAGGCAGTTGGCCTACGGTGGAACAGTGGGTTGTCATTGTCAATAAGAATTTGTTCTTAAATGATTTGCCTAGTTAAATAAATAAAGGTTATTGTGAGAGCAGTGGTTTCAAGAACTGACGGAAATAGAAATAGCCTTCATGAAGCTTAGCTGATGTCTTACAGAAAATATGCGGATACTTCTGCTTTCTAGTCCATTTCAAACGCATGTAAAAATCTAATTGCATTTGTCACATGCTTCATAAACAACAGGTGTAGACTAACAGTGAAATGCTTACTTAGAGGCCCCTCCCAACAATGCAGAGAGAAAGAAGAGAAAGAAAAGTATTAACATGTAATAATAAAAGTAATAATAAATACACAATGAGAAACGAGAACTCAAAGTATTCAGACCCCTTGACCTTTTCGACATTTTGTTACGTTCCAGCCGCCCCCCTCAATCTACACACAATGCCCCATAATGACAAAGCAAAAACACGTTGATATTTTTACACATTTTCAATTTTAAAAAAAATACGGATATTTACATAAGTATTCAGGCCCTTTACTCAGTATTTTGTTGAAGCACCTTTGGCAGCGATTACAGCCTCGGGTCATCTTGGGTATGATGCTACAAGCTTGCCACACCTGTATTTGGGGAGTTTCTCCCATTCTTCTCTGCAGATCCTCAAGCTCTGTCAGGTTGGATGGGGAGCGTCGCTGCACAGCTATTTTCAGGTCTCTCCAGAGATGTTCGATCTGGTTCAAGTCCGGGGTTCTGGTTGGGCCACTCAAGAACATTCAGAGACCTGTCCCGAAGCCACTCCTGCTCTGGAGCAGGTTTTCATCAAGGAGCTCTCTGTATTTTCCCCGTTTAGCTTCCCCTCAAATCCTGTATGATACTGCCATCACCATGCTTCACCGTAGCAATGGTGCCAGGTTTCCTCCAGACGTGACGCTTGGCATTCAGGCCAAAGAATTCAATCTTGGTTTCATCAGACCAGAGAATCTTGTTTGTTTCTCATGGTCTGAGTGCCTTTTGGCAAATACCAAGCAGGCTGACATGTGCCTTACTGAGGAGTGGCTTCCGTCTGGCCACTCTACCATAAAGGCCTGATTACTGGAGTGCTGCAGAGATGTGAGAACCTTCCAAAAGGACAACCATCTCCACAGAGGAACTCTGGAGCTCAGTCAGAGTGACCATAGGGTTTTTGGTCACCTCCCTGACCAAGGCCCTTCTCCACCGATTGGTCAGTTTGGCCAGGCTGCCAGCACTAGGAAGGGTCTTGGTGGTTCCAAACTTCTTGCACTTCTACGCAGTACCCTATGTATCACCTTGCGGTCGGATGCTAAGCAGTTGCCATACCAAGATATGATGCAGCCAGTCAAGTTGCTCTTAATGGTGGAGCTGTAGAACTTTGAGGATCCGGGGGCCAGTGCCAAATCGTTTCATACTCCTGAGAGGGAAAGCTTTGTTGTGCCCTCTTCACAACTGTGTTGGTCTGTGTGGACCATGATAGACCCTCCATTATTTGAGCTGAAGCAAGAAAAAATATAAAAATGCTGCCCATTCACATCTTATATGTTGCCTGACTACAATATTGTATCTTGAAAACGTTAATTACATTCTGTGTACATTTTGGTATGTTTACCTGCCTCAATACCCAGTTCGGGTTGCAAAGGGTCGGACACTTTCCAGTAAATTTCTGGAATTTTTCAGGAAAGTAAGCCCTGGAATTTGAGGAATTTTTCTTAAATTCATTAAAAGAAAAAAACTTTGCTTATAACAGTGAACCTTTTTTTGAGGGATACACATGAAGCAATTCTCAATTGAAGCAATTTTGGTTAAACTATCCCCAATTCAATGGAATTGCAACCCTTTGCATTCACAGTGCATTCTTCCATCACATGTACAGCTGATTCTCAAGATCTTGCACACTAATGAGATGCTATTGAGCCCACACTACTACACTGTCTGAGCCAAGGACTACATGCTTTCTGGTAAGTTTTGATTACAATACTGGGTGGGGTGAATATATTTGATGACATACATGATTTTTTGTTAATTAGTAAATAGTAGCCTACAGCAAAGTGTGTTTAAATAATTTCTAACTTGTTAACAATTCCTGCTACTTAGTTGTTGATACCATGTGAGTTTTAGCTTGCTTGAGCCTGATAACCGAGGAGTGTTAATTCACCCGTTTCCATAGATGTTTCATTTTAAAACATTTCTCCCAAAGGAGTTGTTTAATCTAACTGTTTATCTGTACATGGAATTGTAATAATTTTAACTAATTTTTATTCTAATCTTTACAGGAAATGCCAAGGGCACTATCTGATATGTGGAGACATTTCACTGCAGCTAATGTAGAAGGAAAGGCTGTGTACATTTGCAAATATTGTGCCAAATCATAAGTGAAGAATGCAACAAAGATGCAGAATCATCTGGCCAAGTGCATAAAGTTCCCTCAGCGCTCATAACAAGCAACCTCTTTACAACAAGCAACCCTTTACAAAAGTAAATCAGACACCTTATGGATAGCAACAGCTCATGGTCCTCCTGGAATCAAAGTTTTTTTGACTCAATGGAGGAATGTAGTCAGAGAAATGCTGATGAATGTCTTGCTCAAGCTGTGTATGCAACTGGTTCACCTCTGATGCACACAGGCAATGTGTATTGGAAGGGATTTCTGAATGTTCTTTGCCCAGCATGCACCCCACCAACCAGACATGCTTTATCTACTCATTTTCTGGGTGCAGAGTTCAATGTTCAAGTGAAGGTCAAGCAAATCATAGAGAAAGTAGACTGTATTGTAGTCATCTCTGATGGGTGGTCGAATGTTCCTGGGCAAGGAATAATTAACTACATCACCTCCACCCCTCAGCCAGTATTCTACAAGAGCACAGACACAAGGGACAACAGACACACCGGTCTCTACATTGCAGATGAGCTGAAGGCAGTCATCAATGACCTTGGACCACAGTAGGTATTTGCACTGGTGACAGACAATGCTGCGAACATGAAGGCTGCTTGGTCTAAAGTGGAAGAGTCCTACCCTCACATCACACCCATTGGCTGTGCTGCTCATGCATTGAATCTGCTCCTCAAGGACATCATGGCTCTGACAACAATGGATACACTCTACAAGAGAGCCATGGTTAGGTATGTGAAGGGTCATCAAGTTATAGCAGCAATCTACCTCTCCAAGCACAGTGAGAAGAATAGGAGCACCCCATTGAAGCTGCCCAGCAACACCCATTGGGGTGGTGTTATCATGTTTCGCCAAGAAATGGCCATATCACAGTCTGCCGATATGGACAGTCCCATCAAGAGGATCCACCTGGATAACTTATTTTGGGAGAGAGTGGTAAGGAGCCTGAAACCTATAGCAGTAGCCATTGCACAGATTGAGTGAGACAATGCCATCCTGTCTGATGTTCAGACTCTGCTTGCAGATGTAAGAGAAGAAATCTGTACTGCCCTGCCCATTTCATTGTTGCTCCAAGCAGAGGAAACTGCAGTTCTGAAATACATCAAAAAGCGTGAAGACTTCTGTCTGAAGCCCATACACGCCCCAGCATATATGTTGGACCCCAAGTATGCTGGCTAGAGCATCCTGTCTGGTGCAGAGATGAACAAGGCCTATGGTGTCATCACTACTGTGTCTCACCACCTTGGCCTGGATGAGGGCAAGGTTCTTGGCAGTCTGGCAAAGTACACTTCCAAGCAAGGGCTTTGGGATGGAGATGCAATATGGCAGACGTGCCAACATATTTCATCAGCCACCTGGTGCAAGGGACTATGTCGATCTGAGGCTCTTTCCCCTGTTGCCTTCAACATACAAGGGTTGAAAAATTGGTGGTCATCTGGGAAATTTGAGGCTTTTTGAGCCTGACAACGAGCCATCCTCAACAAGGTTGGAAAGTGACAGTGAAGATGAGGCCTCAGAGTCTGATGTTCAAGAGGTGGACATTGAGGAGGTCCAGGGAGATTACATGGAAGCCTGAGAGGGAGACAACCAAAGCTTTAGTTTCTAAGTTATCATTTTACAGATTTATGTTGAAAATGTTTTTGGGAGATGCGATGGATCATTGGGGATCATTCAATATTCCCTTTTGCTCAGTGAAATCATCCCATGTGAAGAGTCAACTCATTTAATTAAAGTTCAATTCGTAACAAATTATTTTATTATTTTTCTATTGGAAGGATGTAATAATTTGCAATTATGTCTACTTAAAATAAGGAAAAATGTTTGTCTCCATATGATATAGTAAATATCCCATGCAAAAAATATTACATTTAAATGGTATTAATATAAATTTGCATATATTTCCATTAATTTCTATATGCCCGTTAATTCCTGTTAATTCCCATATCTGAATATTCCCCAAAATGTGCAACCCTAGACGCAGTCCATGCAAACAAACAGATCTCTAGTTAAAACCAACAGATTTGGCTGGATATGTTTTTATTATGTTAATTCGATTTCCACAGGGGAGCAGAAATTGTAGGCTAAGGGTTAAGAAACGAATAAAGGTACTCATAGCAGGGCATATTCCAACCGCTCTCCCCATACGGGTTCTTACATTTCGATCAGGGCGAGGCTTTCTTTCTATGGCATTTCTACTTGGCTGGGTATGTGATCTCAGCTGTGAGTGTGTCGAGTCACTGACATGACAGTCTGTTATCAGCGAGTCCCTCCTCCTCGTGCCTGGCGGCTGTGTCAGAGACGCCTGTTCCAACATAGCCACAAGGAGAATAACAAGCGCAGGCACTACGCTTCATGGCCCATCCTCAAAACTGTCTGAACACTGCACTGTAAAAGGGTTACTGTGAATTGTACAGTAACTTAATGGTAGTTGATTGCCAGCTAGTAACTGCATTTCATATTACATATTACAGTACATCCCCAAAACTGTCTGAGCATTTACCAACATGGGGACTAAAGTGATAGTTCAGACTGAGGTATCCCATTCAAGGTGATTACATCACATGCCAAATAATAGAGCTTTAGACCTATGGTGGTCAATGGTGAAACCGTTTAAAACATCCATCAGCAACCTCCATCTAGCTGTAGTGTTCAAATGTGAACGACATGTCTAGTGCTGCCATTGGTGTTCAGCTGAGTGGAGAGGAACAAGGCCCCGTGGCAGCAGCAGAGCAGAGCCCACTTTACTCTACCCCCTGCTGGGATGTCTAGGGGTCACATCTCAGGGAGGGCACAAAACCTAATGAGGCACTATACAAAACAAAAGGGGGGGTGGGGGTGGGGGCATCACAGAACAGTGACGGAGACATGTGCAACTGAGTGTGAGGAGTGCGAGTGCAGGAGGGAGTGAGCAAATGAGAAACTGAGCAGCAAAAAAAGGGAACGAGTGAAGAGTGAGTAGAGAGAGCCCAGTGTTGCCATGGGTACAACAGCACTTAACATCCACTTCCTGCTTCCCCCTCCTATCCACAGCAGCAAGGCTAGCTTTCTATGATTAGTGCATCAGCCAGGGAGAGGATGAATGAACAAATCAATAAAGTATATTCCATTCTGTTCTTGGCCCACATGTTCAAGAGCTAAGAAATGTGACTGAACGTGTTACGTATAGATGTATGAAATACACGGATGGTGGAATAAGTGTTACACAGACAAAATGAGAGACTCATTTCTCTTCTCTTTGAGCAAATGGTTAATCATCTTCCCCTATGAAACAGCTGACGATTCCAGGAGCTTCAGCTCTGCCAGGGGCATAAGTATTAAAAGGTCTTTGGAGCCAATAAAACATGTCTGATGCAGAGCAGAAGGTGGGGACTGTAGCAGGAGAGTGTGAATTAGCGGGTGGGTGGCTGGGTTGGATGAGGTTCCTCAACAGAGAGGGGGTATAGTATTTAGCATTGCATTCTTCCACACCCCTGGCCCGAGCCTCCTATAGGGCTCCATTACAGGGTTCCAGAGCAGATATGCAGTTTTTCGCTCCCCACTCACTCTGTTTTTTCCCCTGTCTCAGCCAGCCCCACAGTCTCTATTCCCTCCCTCTAGCACTCCCTTCTTTGATCAGATGCTGAAGTTATAAACATTACCAGCTGGCCTTGTGCTCAAAAGCATAAAGAGATCAGCCGAGGTGGAGGAGTGGAGGGGCTGCGTTTGAAGAGAAGTAACTACTCTCTGTGGCCTCTGCGCCCACAGTCGACATCTGGGAAACTTCTCAATTTCACAGACGGTCTGAATTAGAAAACAAAAAAGGCTCCAGATATGGAATTGCAATCAAACACCAAAGAGCAACGAAAAGCTGTGTGAAACACTACTGAAATTTAGTTTTAAGATCATATAGTTTCTCTAAAGAATGAGTTATGGTAGCCACAGATTCGAGTGGGAATAATTATTTGGGATTGTTGGAGACAATAGCTAAACTATTCATGTACTTATATTTGATTAATGAACAAACAAATGGGCCTTATAGTATTATTTCTCAACCTCAAAACCTATTCACCAGACGAATAATGTTTCAGTTCAGGACCTATTTGGACTTTACACAGTTAAAAAATATTGGGTTCGGGGGGAAGAGTGTTAGCAATTCGTCGCTGCATGTGACATGCCTTAACTTTCAGACCCAGCTTGGAAAAACAGGGCTAAAGGTCTTAGAGGAGAACGTGAGTGTGTGTTTACAGGAGAGCTTGCTGACAGGGAGTGAAAATGTTATGGCTGTGCACATTTGACTGCGTGCTGCTGTGTACAGTGAGAGTTGAGTGATACACTTGCAGATTTGAATGCTACATTGTAAAGAACCAACCCATAAACAAGACAGTGACAACCTCCCTACTGGACATAGGACCCCTGTTCTCTACATAATAGACCTATTGAAATGCTTAACGAGGCCTACAACCACGGTCTATCACACACCAGACTGACTGGAAACTAGAGCAATGTGGAGAAAACCGTCACCTGTTGCAGTTTAGAGTGATCAGAATTTCAAGCTTGTGGGTGTGTCTAGAGGGAGGGGGGGGCACATCGGGAGAGGTTGTGTCCTTGGACGTGGCATGCTTGGCAACCGGCCAGAGTAAAAATAAACTCACTGTACCTGACCAGCTGTGTCATACAGTCCCAATAAGTACTGCTTTCCGCCAACATTGACACTCACTGCAAAGCAATGAAAAAGGCTTGTTTAGAGAGACAGAGGGATCTCTTATCCCAAGTGGTTTTGCTTATAGAAACAGATGTATTCCTATGCAATCTGAGACAAAGAAAGTAGAAAAGGTAAGCATTGCACTACATTCAAACACACACTTCACTTTCCCCTGAACATTGGAATGTAGGGACTGTTCAAACAAATTGGCATAGAGATTAAACTCATGCAACAGTAACTAGATTACCAGAGTGTCAGATTTTATTAGGAAGGATCAGGTAACTGGAAATGATTAAATTCGAGATCTCTCTCTCCCTCTCTCACTCACTCACACACAGCCTAAATGTTCATGTAAGATCATGACATGTTCCAAAATCATTTTACCTGCATAATGGTCAAACACAGTGGGCACATACTCCTCTGGAAAGGCGTCGTTGGCATAGCTCATCAACAGACACGTTTTGCCCACAGCACCGTCTCCAACCACAACGCATTTCAACATAAGAGTACCAGTTCCGTTTGCCATGATGATCCTATCATTACCACCATCCTCCGACGCCCTGTTTTCCAGAGCTGCACGGAGATCCCCACACCGCTGGCATTACCAGAGACGGAGACCAAATGCGCGACTCACCGAAACCAATGGAAACTCCATTTCTCCTTCCTCCTGTCCAGTTCGCAAATGTGGCCTTAAAGGGTTTTTATTTCCACACTGCATACACAAAAAGCACAGGCACTGTGCAGAGTGGCTATTTACCGGTTCAGCAAAGTCTAGAAAGTCTCAGCAGTCGAAACGGGTTCGCCCTAGTCCCTAGTCCCCAGTCCCCCGCCCTATCGTTGATGTATTTGCGAGACGCGCTTGGAAGCCCGCTTAGCCTGTTCCCCAGTTCGCCCCTTGACTCTCGGTCTCTCGCCTAGTTTGCATTGGCACTATAGAAAAGGTGAGTTCGCTTGTTGTAGAGGCGGGGCTATATCTGAGACCAATGGGTTTTGGTAAAAATCCATAGATTGTGGATAGTTTATTGATATTAGGCTAACTTCTTTGCTATATTGTTGAAGTGTCTCCAAATAGCATTTGTTTCATCGTTATTACACTTGATTTGCATCTTCAAACACAACATTTTAGTCATAGCCTATACCCTACGTATAATGGTGTTTAATCCAGATACGTTCTCTATGGTTTTAGTCCTAATGAATCCCAAATGTTGGCATAATTGCCCAGAATCATTAGCCAAAACAAAGTATGACAATAATGTCATGATGACCTGAAGAGGGAGGGGAGAGAGTAGCGTGATCATCTTGCAGATGGAGAAACCACAGGGAGTGGATGCTGTGCAAATACAGTATACAGGAAGAGAAGACTTGGCCTCTGTGTTGCACTTGGACAGGTGTGGGTTGTCTCCTTGAATTAGCGCACCCAGACCCATTATCTTCAAGGAGGAAGAACAAGCAAACAAACACACTTGCACGCAAGCGAACATACACACACATCTGTTTGATAGTGGTGGGAACAGCTGTATTGTTACACATGTTTGTCCCAGAACACATATGATGTCCTGGACTTCTCTCTCCTACCCTACTTCCATTTGATAGCATATGTCACATGTGCACAAATGCATACATTCTCCCACACAACATCCCTATACGTCATATCCACTTTGTTGATAGTCCCTAGCCAGATTGTACAACTGTACAATCAGCATCAAGGGGCGTGGCTCCCCTAAACTACGAAGCTGTAGCTTTCAACCTCCGCTGTAGCGCTACCATATCGTTTGACAAGGGGCCTGTTCGTTTTGGATGGCCCGGTGCCCCGGGTGAATGGAGAATTTGTCAAAACCAATGGAATGGTATGTGTAAACTCCGTCCACCCGGGGCACCAGCCTATGCAAAAGGAACCCAGCCAGTTGCTGCAGCTTTCACGTGATCAAACAATTACCTCATACTTGCTGTTCAAAACATGTAGCATAGTAGGTGTTATGAACCAATCAGAGAAGATAAGTAACAGCATTTAGTCAAATTCCAAATGAGACTATCTGCATTGTTTTTATGTAGTCTAATGAATACACATATAATGCATATATTAATTTGCTATATATGTATATATGTATATAAACCTTGCTTCATTTTACAGAGCATGACTAGTAGGCCTAAGCTAGGCTACTGGTGTAAGTTTGATGTTGGTATGCTACATGAGTTCATTAGTGGGCTGCTGACCTTATTTCCCAGTGGATGACTTCAATATCAACTGTCTCTTTGTAACCGGACTAGGTTTAAAGGTCAAGGTATCTATAAAAGACAGGGCTGCTGTCCCAGTAGCCCCTCTTTGACAGTCAAAGTTTGACTGTTTCGATTGACCAGTCTTGTTGAGAAAACTGGAATGAAATGAAAAGTCCATTGAAATGAATCTAAACCCAGTGTCTCAGTATCTTCGGTAACAGATAAGTCTGCAGCACTTTCTTGGCGGATTCATCATTGGATTGGTTTGCTCTTCATATTTCTAGATAAGACCTTTTTCATGTGCACACAGACACACACATGCTAGCACGCACATACATATGTATGTACACACACTTGCACACACACAAACATACAGTGCATTCGGAAAAATATTCAGACCCTTTGACTTTTTCAGCATTTTGCTACATTACAGCCTTATTCTAAAATGTATTTATAAATTTTTTTTAACTGAAATATCGCATTTTACTTAAGTATTCAGACCCTTTACTCAGTACTTTGTTGAAGCTGAGGTTACAGCCATGAGTCTTCTTGTGTATGACATGGAGCACCTGTATTCTTCTCTGCAGATCCTCTCAATCTCTGTCAGGTTTGATGGAGAGTGTTGCTGCACAGCTATTTTCAGGTCTCTCCAGAGATGTTTGAACGGGTTCAAATCCGGCGAAGCTACTCCTGCATTGTCTTGGCTGTGTGCTTAGGGTTGTTGTCTCACCATGCTTCACCGTAGGGATGGTGCCAGGTTTCCCCAAGACGTGACGCTTGGCATTCCGGCCAAAGAGTTTAATCTTGGTTTCATCCTACCAGAGAGTCTTGTTTCTCATGGTCTGAGAGTTTTTAGGTGCCTTTTGGCAAACTCCAAGCTGGCTGTCATGTGCCTTTTACTAAGGAGTGGCTTCCGTCTGGCCACTCTACCATAAAGGCCTGATTGGTGAAGTGCTGCAGAGATGGTTGTCCTTCTGTAAGGTTCTCCCATCTCCACGGAGGAAAACTAGAGCTCTGTCAGAGTGACCATCGGGTTCATGGTCACCTCCCTGACCAAGGCCCTTTTCCCCCAATTGCTCAGTTTGGCCGGAAGGCCAGCTACAAGAAGAGTCTTGGTGGTTCCAAACGTCTTCCATTTAAGAATGATGGAGGCCACTGTGTTCTTGGGGTCTCGGAGCTCTACGGAGAATTCCTTCAATCTCATGCCTTGGTTTTTATAGAAACATCTCAAGGATGATCAATGGAAACAGGATGCATCTGAGCTCAATTTAAAATCTCATAGCAAAGGGTCTGAATACTTATGGAAATGTTATTTCAGTTCACAAACATTTCTGAAAACTTGTTTTTGCTTTGTCATTATGGGGTATTGTTTGTAGATTGATGAGGGAATAAAACACAACATGTGGAAAAAGTCAAGGGTTTGAAAACTTCCTGAATGCACTGTATGCAAACATGTACACACACACACACACACACACACACACACACACACACACACACACACACACACACACACACACACACACACAGTTCTAGGGTATGAGCCCAGGCTTCACTAAAGAATATGGCTTGTGTAATTTCACCAAACCCTCAGTGTGGTCCTGCACTACAAGTTCTTATTTATATAAGATCTCATCTCACGGCTTTGGGATTTCTCTCCTGTCTTTTTGCACATCTTCACTTCCATTGATTGATGCAGATCGTAAGGGGATAGGAAAACCGTGTGTGCGTGTGTGTGTGCACGCATGTGTCCATACGTACATGCATTTCTGTCTCCTCTTGAGCTCTCGGAGGTATCAAGGCTCATTACCTACACTACTACAAAATATCACTATACGTGAGTAATCCTTTTGTTATGTTCACCTTTGCACACAAAACATTTTCCTCCATGTTCCTCCCATGACCTGTGTAATGAGGGACGTTACTGTGAATGAATGGTGTTGCTGTGTGAGAGAGCGTCTCTCTTTCGATTGTGTCTCACAGCTCATTTTCCCTTGTGGGTTATAGGTGTGACTACAGAGGTAGCAGCCACAGGAAAATGTTGGGTCCTAGCAACAGAAATATGTATCTCCCTACTCTGCTGATCTGGTAGATGCCACTGTATTATGGGAGGTGTAGTGAGGTCATGGGTTGACCGGTGGGATCTTCAATGGTGTCTATAGAAATCATATAGAAGACCCTGCTAGGTAAAGTCCCCCCTTATCTCAGCTCGCTGGTCACCATAGCATCTCCCACCTGTAGCACACGCTCCAGCAGGTATATCTCTCTAGTCACCCCCAAGACCAATTCTTTCTTTGGCCGCCTCTCCTTCCAGTTCTCTGCTGCCAATGACTGGAACGAACTACAAAAATCTCTGAAACTGGAAACACTTATCTCCCTCACTAGCTTTAAGCACCAACTGTCAGAGCAGCTCACAGATTACTGCACCTGTACATAGCCCACCTAAAATTTAGCCCAAACAACTACCTCTTTCCCAACTGTATTTAATTTTTATTTATTTATTTATTTTGCTCCTTTGCACCCCATTATTTTTTTATTTCTACTTTGCACATTCTTCCATTGCAAAACTACCATTCCAGTATTTTACTTGCTATATTGTATTTACTTTGCCATCATGGCCTTTTTTTGCCTTTACCTCCCTTCTCACCTCATTTGCTCACATTGTATATAGACTTGTTTATACTGCATTATTGACTGTATGTTTGTTTTTACTCCATGTGTAACTCTGTGTCGTTTTATCTGTCGAACTGCTTTGCTTTATCTTGGCCAGGTCGCAATTGTAAATGAGAACTTGTTCTCAACTTGCCTACCTGGTTAAATAAAGGTAAAATAAAAAAATAAATAAAATAAAAAATACAGTATCTTAAGACATATCCAGGAGTGACAGAACCATGGATGGCATAGACTGTCCTATTTATATATCTTTTTAAATTGTGATTTTAGCTAAATCATTTCTAATATACATTCTTTCCAAAGTATTTATATTTTATTTTAGTAGGAAGAAAGTCTCTTGAGGGTTGAATTTTTGCGAGCGAGCGACCTGAGAAAATTTCAGCATAGGAAAGCATTAGTGTACATGGTCCAAGAAATAAAATAAAGACCAAACAAAATAGAGAAAATAGATAATATTGAATCAGAATCAAGTTTCTAAAATCTATAAAATGTACCCTATGATTTATAATCATTTCAATTGGTAATTTATGGTCATCTAGCATGTCCTTGAGCTCATACAGTGATACTTTCCCTGTGTCTCAAGTTGCTAGTTGTAAAATGTACCAAGACCTTAATGTAGTAGACCTATAGATAAAAGTAGATCTCTGAATACATCTGGACGAGTTGAGACGTAACCATGAAATTCAAAATAAACGGTTCTCTAATGACCTCAAGTGGCATAATTGCATAACTGCTGTAAAAATACGGTACGATCAGTATCATTGACCACCAGTGACTCTTTTTAAAAATGTAACTAGGCAAGTCAGTGAAGAACAAATTCTTATTTACAATAACGGCCTACCCCGGCCAAACCCGGACGACGCTGGGCCAATTGTGTGTTGCCCTATGGGACTCCCAATCACGGCCGGATGCAGCCTGGATTCGAACGAGGTACTGGAGTGACACCTCTTGCACTGAGATGCAGTGACTTAGACCACTGTGCCACTCGGGACACTTGACACAAGAACAATGTGGCACTTCACAAAGCGGCTTGTATGGACAACTTAAGAGTTATGGTCAGAAACAGCATTATAACTGATACAGTAGGCCTACAATGATCAGCTACTCGGATTCGCATACTATGAATCTGTGACTCACAACCACCATCTTAGTGGATGTGTTTCTTTACGCTGTGCATGAGTGACAACTGATCACATGCATGACGAATGCAAATGAGTGTAAAGAAATGTAAATTCAAGGCTTACTCATAACATCTTGAAGCCCTACTTAGGCTCTTTGACGTGTTTGAAATACCCTTCATTATGGCATAATACTTTATAAATCAGCAATATATTATATTACTTCCTCTGAAATCAAAGGTCAGTTCAGTTCTCCACTGATCAAAGCTGTTGTAACGCAATGAGTTCTTCAGAAAAAGTTCTTCAGAATAAAACAAACAAATGTAAACTCTGTTTTAATAAAATTTTATTTAGAATTTAAGTACAGAGAACAAAAGATGAATAAATAGATATATAGATACATAATGTAAAATGAAGTGGGATGAAGTTCATGAGGGAGAATGAATATGATTGTTGTAGAATTCCTAAAGATGATCCCCTCTCTCTCTCTCTCTCTGAGAACATTTCTGTCAACATGTAGTCCATAGTTGACATTCCAGCAACACAGGATATACAGTAAAACCCTCTTGTTTTTCCACCAAAAAAAGTTTTCAACAGTTAACCAGATTATCCTCATTGGGGTAGCTGTTCAGGCTATTTCCCTCCCAGCACCCTTCGTCCAGCTCCCTCAGGATATCCTGCAGGGACAGGACAGGGAGCTCTGGGTATTCTGGGGTAGACATATCCATGCTCCAGGAGCCATACAACTGTGAACCTTGGCCTTTCATCGTAGGGGTGTTCTCTTGTCCAACCTCCCAGCAGCCGGAATCCGGGGTGACTGGGGCCTGGGTCTGGGTAATGGGGCCTCCATAGGCTTCCTGGGGGTTGCTGTAGAGGGGCTGCTGCTCAGCTGAGCTATGGTAAAGGAAGGCCTGACTGGAGCCTGCGCTGCATTTCCTTACCTCCAGAGGAAAGGGGCTCCACGTGGACTGCACTGGGGACATCTGATCACCCGCCTGGGGCCAGGCTCCTGGAACCATCTGGTGCCTGGGGCTATCCAGTGGTGGGCTGGCACTGTATCCCAGCACCCTGGCTTGCTTCAGTTCGAACAGGGAGTTGTAGTGGCCAGTCTCCTCCACTCCAGTGTAGGGTGAAGGGCAGCATCCATAGAAAAAGTCATCCAACTCCTCCTTCAACTGGATGGGGTAGGCAGGGGACAGGCAGGGGGAGGTGGACAGAGGGGCCAGGTCAGGCTGGGTAGCCCCTGTCCCCATGGTGCGGTGCTGAGAAACTGTGTCCTGGACAGGGGTGAACCCACCAGGGGAGTGGAAGCCAGAGTCAGACTGCCACACGGCCTTAGCTCCCTTATACTTCATAGTCCGAGCCCTCCTGTTCTGGAACCACACCTGGAGAGAGATGACAAAACAATTGTGTTATTACATGGCAGTTAGAATGTACATCCGATGCAAACAGATACTGTGTTGCAGTTAGTTGACTCTAATGACTAAGATTATTATTATCTGCTTTGTGCCCATGCTAATAATTTCCCAAGCCCACCAACAAACACCTGTAGAATATTATGAGAGTGTTGGGGCTTATCTTGCTGTTGTCTGCTCTGTTTACAATAAGTGTAGTACAGTCTATCAGTCAGACCAAACAATACCACAGATAAAAACCGCTTACATCATCTTAGTGATTTAAAAGATAAACAGAAACCCTGATACTAGTATCAGCAGCACCTATGCTGGCCACATTTTAACACAGAGACCCTGTAATGTAAACAACCCCCATTACACTTGTGTGTGTGTGTGTACATGCTGCATACAGTGCATTCAGGAAGTATTCAAACTCCTTGACTTTCTCAACATTTTGTTACGTTACAGCCTTATTCTACAGCCTTGTGTGTGTGTGTGTGTGTGTGTTTAGCTGCTTACCTGGATGCGGGATTCAGGTAGGCCTGTGTTCTGAGACAGGCTCTCTCTCAGGCTGATGCCAGGGTAAGGATCTGTCTCAAATGTGACACGGAGAAGTGCCACGTGCTCCTTGGTGAAGCTGGTCCTCTTTCTGCGGTTGGTACTCCGGGACAAGGCTCCAGTGACTGCCACCTGTCTAGGGTCATCTGAGGAGAAAACAGGTCAGACATGAGGGAGACAGGAGCCATGGCAGGACAGAGATGGTGGGGCTGGGGGGGTCTTATCATGTAGTGAGGTTGTCTCCAGCAAAGAGAGCCACATACTGCACACATTATTGCCTATCACTTTGCAGCATTTACAAGTGGCAAACAAACCCCATACACTCTAAGTTTTTCGGCTGTCCCCATAGGAGAACCCTTTTTGGTTCCATGTAGAACCCTCTATAGAAAGGGTTCTATGCGGAACCAAAACCAATCTACCCGGAGGGTTCTTTAAAGGGCTTTCCTATGGGACAGCCGCAGAACCCTTTTAGGTTCTAGATACACTTAGAAAAAAAAACGTGTTAAGACAAAAATCTGTAAAGTTCCTTAGATTTTTCACCCACAAAAATCCAATGTTTTACAAAAGCAAATGTTCAGCTTTAAAGAATAAAAATGAAGCCACTTGGTACCATTTCCCCCCCAAAATGACAACAATTATCATCTATGATTCACCTGGCTTGCTAAAAAAAATACAGATCTGATATCCAACCGATATTCTGTGCCATCCAGTGGCCTCTCCTTACCAGGGCTGGGGTTCTTCCACATACTTTTTGGCTGACGCTTTTTAAGATGTGTAAGAATCTGTAGGTGACTGAAAGAGCTCTGTCTCCCAAATGTACTGACTGCCCATTTTATACAGATCACATGACTATTACCCTCCGCCTCAAATAAAGTGCTGATGATGTAGTGTGATTTTTCTGGTGACAGTTTGAGGTGATGTAAATTTGTGTTGGGGGGAGGGGGGTCTTTGATTTGCTGAGGTTAAGATCATCTGAATGGACTTTGGACTAATGGCCCCCTCCCATCCACCCCTAGCGACATCATCCACATCACATGCAAGGTCATTGGCACACAAGAATCAGACATAAAATACATTACTGAATGTAATCGGACATTTATGACGAGTTGAACGTTTTGTCTCAAGGTGCCGTATAACTGTAACAAATGCTTACCTGTGTGTAGCAAATGTGTAGTTGATTTACTGCATTTTCAAGGTGCCTTATGAACATTAGTGTTTGGCATTGTGTCAACAAACTATTATAAATGCTTTGTTTTTTGCAGTGCAAATTCATGGTTTGTTTGCATTCATTAACATTTGTTTTTCCAGCAATTCAATAACTTGTGTTTTGGTATGTGTTTATCAACCAGTGGTTTGTGTGCAGTGAGAAGGGAATTTGTATGAGCTTAGTGCATTTTTTTTGTTGCACTACCACAAATCAATATGTGAACAGGAATAGATAGATGTGCATGTATATCCATTATTAAGCGTCATAAATTACAGAAGGGCTTATAAAACAAGACAACAATTTTGGATTATTTCAACAGCGCATGTTGAAAATGATTACGGGGGTGTCGCTGAAAGTCCTTTGCTAATGGCTATGTCAATAACCACAATGGAGCATTTTAATTACCCAAACATTTACAAAATTAGCATGAAGAAATATTAACTCACATGGCTTCTTTGTGAAATGCACAATGCCATTCATGAATGGCAACTTTTTCACAACTGCTGTTTTCTTTTCAAATACAAGCTATCAAAATAAGAAAAAACATGGATGTTTAATTGTTTGGTAATTAATAGGACCATTATCAACATGCTGCCTCATCTATCATTGATGTATAGGCCCATTACAGGGAAAGGCCAGGGGTTGTACCCACTAATAGTAGGTAACAAGCTCATCACTGAGTTAGAAACCAGCAAGTCTGGACAAGTCTTCATAGCCTATGGGAAAGACTGAGCCAGAGGACAGTTTCACCTCAATGGCACCCATTACCCCTGAAAGAAATTTAGGGACACCCCACACAGGTAGTTGACACACAAGTAGTTAAAAAAACAATAGTATTCAGTAAATAGTATTACAATATACTGTAATATATATTTTGGCATTTTATCTCTTACCGGTATATAATAATAAGTAATCAGATACAATAAAGAACAATTATCTCACTTTTCATATTGTCCGGTGAGATTCAGTGTCTTTTCATTCCTTATCTGGACAATCAGGATCAGCGTCTCCATGTTTTGGGACGGCTCACAAGAGTTCCATTCTTTCGGCCAATGTACAGTACCTGACAGCAATTCATTCTGGGGGTCCTCCTAATCCTATCACACATTATGCATGGATTTTTGTCCTTCAAGCCCCTTGCAAAATCAGCATTGTCCACCTCAATACATATATATCATTTGCATTTTCACATAACAGAATATATCATATAATGTTCAATGCATAGCACATACATATACATAGTTTCTATTGCATAACAGCCTCATGTAGGCTATTCTTTGAGTCAATTAAGTTTGTTTGTTGTCAAGATTTAAATACTTCTGACACATACCATGCAATGATCAGAGAGTAAATGAGTAATGATAAACAGTTTGACCAAATGGGCCATTTGACTAATGGTGAAATGACCTCATGGTTTCATTATTTTCATTCAGATGGTGAGACATTAACAAGATTGTAAACACTTAATGGTCCCATGACCGGCTTACTGTAGAACCATTAGCTTAGATCTTGGCTACGTCAATAAACAAGTTGGATAATCTCCCACTTTGACTTAACTTTAATCTTATAACTTTGAATAGAATAGAAAAAAAACCACAAAGCATCAGCAAAATAAATATATAGCCTATATATTATAAATGTTCAAATGTTTTTGTTTTTTTAAATGCATGCACACATTCAAAGCAATTCCTATCATTCCTTGGATGATATCATATGACTGAAAGAAAGATTTACCCAACAACAGCCTAACCCTATTCAGACAGGGTCCATGCTATACCCCATTGAAGTTAACTATTTAAACTGTTAAGGTAAGATAAAGGGTTATGGTTAGGGTTTAGAATCCCGAATAGCACTGAACATCAAACAGACAGCAGTCTACTACGTTTTTGTTATTATTTTTAGTTGTTTGTTCTATTTTTAAATGTTAATTTCATTTTTATACATTTTTATTAACGACAAATCAATGCAAAAAGTACATGGGGAACACAAGAATATACAAAGGACATTTGGGCTAGGGGGTACAATATCACATTACACAAGGACCTTAAGAGGCATACACACAGTTATAATACTAACAGCTTTATTAAAATTAATTATTTATTTATTAAAAAGCTTCTTAAAATATAGTATCATTTAAGGTAATAAAATGTGGTGTTTTGTTTGTAAATGTACATTTGTGAATATGGAATTTGGCCAAAAGAATAATGAAATGAATTGCATAGAAATAAGTTGAAACAATTTTATCATAAGTTAAGAATCCAAGCAGCACATCTCCATAATAGTGTACAATCTTCATAAATGTGTTCAATTATAAATTACTGATGTCTGCCAGATTCCTTACATGAAAACAATGCCAAAAATATGCAACACTGTTTCTGGGTGGTCATTACAAAAAGGTATAATTTTAATTAGTTTCACAGTGAGTGCCACAAAACGTGAATGGTTTTGAAGAAATACCACAGCATTTATAAAGCAAACTTAAGTTCACTCTGTGCCACTGCCACCGTATCGTAGACATAGCCACGGTGTTACCACGAATGTACTCCGGATGGATCTCTAACTCTAACTCTAATTTATTCAGACATTTATTTTTGTTGTTTATTATTCAATTCCCGTGAAGTCCATGGCGTAGTAGCACGCTATTTTGCTTTTGAAGTTAACCTAGATGTTGCGCTTTCAATTAACTTTTAGCTAGGTCATCAACCTTGCGAGTTAAATATGAATGAATTATCTGCAAATGTACCTTAATTTGAATATTTAAAAAAAAGTTAAACATTTCATATTTTATAAATGGCATTGTAATGACCGACTAATCATGTATCTATTTTTGCAATCACTAGCTAGGTTTCAATCCAATTGGAATACGAATATTGTAAAATCATAAATTAATATGTATCCTAATAAACTGCATTTTTTCCCGACTCGTAGGACCACACAACACATCACATCATCGCGTGGCTCCAAGTTTACTTCGATATGATATATAAATATTTGGGCCTAATACCATTACCACCGGCATTTCTCACGTAATTGATTTTACCGACACAAAAATATCCCACCTTGATTAGAGTATCTTGTTTTGTCGACATTTGGAAAGTTTACCGATAAATGTTCCGTTTCCATCAGGCCGGGCGTGACATTTTTTTTTAACCGACATGTACTTTACTTGCATAAAATGGTTGGACAACTGGAAAACTGTTTAGGCCTACTGAGTGTAGAGTGTATCGAGCTGGTCTCAGAGCATTTCGTATTATTCTATACTTAAATCCGATACACTCCATTTAGTATGGTATGTTACGTTTCATATGGGATGTATTAATTTGTATCTCCCATTTTCTATTTTAGGCAGCAGTTCACCACCCCATATCCCACTGCTGGCTTGCCTCTGCAGCGAAGCAGGGTTGGTCCTTGGATGGGAGACCAGATGCTGCGGGAAGTGGTGGAGGGTCAGCAGTATGGACTTTTTACTCTGGTCTAAAAAACATAGATACAGTGCATTCGGAAAGTATTCAGATCACTAGACTTTTTCCACATTTTGTTATGTTACAGCCTTATTCTAAAATGGATTAAATTAATTGTATTCCTGATCAATCTACACACAATACCCCATAATGACAAAGCAAAGCAGAAATTTTTGCAAATGTAAAAAAAGAAACCTTATTTACATTAGTATTCAGACCCTTTGCTATGAGACTCGAAATTGAGCTCCGGTGCATCCGGTTTCCATTGATCATCCTTGAGATGTTTCTACAACTTGATTGGAGTTCACCTGTGGTAAATTAAATTGATTGGACATGATTTGGAAAGGCACACACCTGTCTATATAAAGTCCCACAGTTGACACTGCACTTTAGAGCAAAAACCAAGCCATGATGTCGATGGAATTGTCCATAGAGCTCCGAGACAGGATTGTGTCGAGGCACAGATCTGGGAAAGGGTACCATTTTTCTCTAGCATTGAAGGTCCCCAATAACACAGTGGCCTCCATCATTCTTAAATGGAAGAATTTGGAACCATCAAGACTCTTCCTAGAGCTGGCCGCCCAGCCAAACGGAGCAATTGGGGTAGAACGGCCTTGGTCAGGGAGGTGACCAAGAACCCGATGGTCACTCTGACACAGCTCCAGAGTTCGTCTGTGGAGATGGGAGACCCTTCCAGAAGGACAACCATCTCTGCAGCACTCCACCAATCAGGAATTTATGGTAGAGTGGCCAAACAGAAGCCACTCCTCAGTAAGGCACATCACAGCCCGCTTGGAGTTTGCAAAAAGGCACCTAAAGGACTCTTAGTCCATAAGAAACAAGATTCTCTGGTCTGATGAAACCAAAATTGAACTCTTTGGCCTGAATGCCAAGCATCACGTCTGGAGGAAACCTGGCACCATCCCTACGGTGAAGCATGGTGGTGGCAGCATCTTCCTGTGGGGATGTCTTTCAGCGGCAGGGAATGAGAGATTAGTCAGTATTGAGGGAAAGATGAACGGAGCAAAGTACAGAGAGATCCTTGGTGAAAACCTGCTTCAGAGAGCTCAGGACCTCAGACTGTGACTACGGTTCACCTTCCAACAGGACAACAAACCTAAGCACACAGACAAGACAATGCATGAGTTGCTTCAGGACAAGTCTCTGAATATCATTGAGTGGATCAGCCAGAGCCAGGTCTTGAACCCGATCTAACATCTCTGGAGAGACCTGAAAATAGCTGTGCAGCGACGCTCCCCCATCCAACCTGACAGAGATTGAGAGGATCTGCAGAGATGAATGGGAGAAACTCCCCAAATACAGGTGTTCCAAGCTTGTAGCGTCATACCCAAGAAGATTGGAGGCTGTAATCGCTGCCAACAAAGTACTGAGTAAAGGGTCTGAATACTTATGTAAAGGGATATTTGCTTTGTCATGATTGGGTATTGTGCTTAGATTGATGAGGGAAAAAACAATTTAATACATTTTAGAATAAGGCTGTAACTTTACAAAATGTGGGAAAAGTCAAGGGGTCTGAATACTTTCTGAATTCACTGTACATCCAATGCCCCAGGGCAGTCATTGGGGACATTGCCTGGTGTTGGGTACCGTCTTTTCGATGGGACATTAAAAGCGTGTCCTGACTCTCTGTGGTCACCAAAGATCCTATGGCACTTATCGTAAGAGTAGGGGTGTCAACCTCGGTGTCCTGGCTAAATCCCTAATCTGGTCCTCATACAATTATGGCCACCTAATCATCCCCAGCTTCCAATTGGCTCATTCACCCCCCCGTAAATATTCCCCAGGTTGTTGCTGTAAATGAGTGTGTTCTCAGTCAACGGATCTGGTAAAATTAAGGTAAAATAAATTAATAAACATTTCGTATGATATTACAATTTGTATAATATGGTACGAATTTCCAAACGTACAATATGTTATGAATTTGCTAAATGTACAATACGTTACAAATGATCAAAACGTATTATATGTTATGAATTCTAGCTAGCTTGCTAACGTTAGCTAGGCTAGGGGTTAAGTTTAGGAGTTAGGTTTAAAAGGGTTAGCTAACATGCAAAGTAGCAAGTAGTTGAAAAGTTGCTAAAGTTGTCTGTGATGAGATTTGAATTCGCAACCCCCATCCACCCCGACTAACCACCTACTTTCATTTTTGCCTTAATTAACCATCTGTCTCATGTAACCATACCAAATGTAACATACTAAATGGAGGATCTCGGATTTACGTACAGAATAATACAAAATGCTCTGAGTCCAGGTTGAGTGGGTAACTAGAGTTCTACTGCATAGTGGAAAGGTAATGATATTCTTGTAGCCATTGACATTTATCTTACTAGGCCTATTAATCAGCCAAAGATAGCCCTATAGATAATGCAGTATCTTGTTCAAAGTCCATTTCAAAAATCTGTGGAACGGGTGACTTGGATGCAATATGCATGTTGGTAGCCTGGTTATCTAGTGTAGGTTTTATCTTTTAATATCCACACCACATCTACACTGAACACAAATATAAATGCAACATGCAACAATTTCAAAGATTTTACTGAGTTAAAGGAAATCAATCAATTAAAAAATTATAATTAGGCCCTAATTATGGATTTCACATGACTGGGAATACAGATATGCATCTGTTGGTCACAGATACCTTTTAAAAACAATGTAGAGGGTTGAATGGCAGGACCCCGGTTACCAAGATTTACCACCCAAAACCACTCCCTTTTCCCAGGATAAATAACTGCGAGAAACTGGTACATTATAAGAAATTATTTTTATGAACAGCATGATGTGAAATTGAACTATTAAATTATTTGCGATGTCTAAATCTGGATTCTCTACGGCCATCTTTCTGGTCACTGCACGATGAAGCATCAACGCCCAGGGTGGGGACCAACAGCCCATCGCAGTATGTAGACCTATCATCTCATGGTATTGTGACAGGTAGACCTACATTTGCTGCAATGCATGTCTAATATAGACATCTCCACCAGGCTTTTGAGGATCACCTTGTTTTTTTTAATTGTAAAGATTTTTATTTTTTATTACAGCTGCTGAGTATCAAAACACTATATCGTTGCTTTAAATCAGTGCACAAGTGACCACTGTCTTTCTCTCCATCAATTCCATTCCAATTGCATCCAATATAGATCATCCTGTTCAATATTGATATATAGGCCTACAGTGCCTTTGAAAAGTATTCAGACCCATTGACTTTTCACATTTCGTAACATTACAGCCTTATTCTAAAATGGATTAAAAATAAATTAAAAATAATCCTCAATCTACACACAATACCACACAATGATAAAGTAAAAATGATAAAGTAAAGGTTTTTAGAAATATTTGCAAATGTATACAACATTTTAAACTATTACATTTACATAAGTATTCAGACCCTTTACTCAGTACTTTGTTGATGCACTTTTGGCAGCAATTACAGCCTCAAGTCTAATTGGGTATGATGCTACAAGCTTTGCACAACTGTATTTGGGGAGTTTCTCCCATTCTTTTCTGCAGATCCTCTCAAGCTCTGTCAGCTTGGATGGGGAGTGATACTGCACAGCTATTTTCAGGTCTCTCCAAAAATGATCAATGGAAACAGACTTGCCCTGAAACCACTCCTGCATTGTCTTGACAGTGTGTGTTTAGGGTCGTTGTCCTGGTGGAATGTGAACCTTAGTCCCAGTCTGAGGTCCTGAGCAGGTTTTCATCAAGGATCTCTCTGTACTTTGCTCCTTTCATATTTCCCTCAATTCTGCCTAGTCTTCCAGTCCCTGCCTATGAAAAACATTCCCACAGCATGATGCTGCCACCACCATGCTTCACCGTAGGGATGGTGCCAGATTGCCTCCAGACGTGATGCTTGGCATTCAGGTCAAAGAGTTCAATCTTGGTTTCATCAGACCAGAGAATCTTGTTTCTCAAGGTCTGAGAGTCCTTTAGGTGCCTTTTGGCAAACTCCAAATTGTGTTAGTCTTATGTTGATTTTAATAATAATGGATGTATTTTTAATTGTGTATATTCTCAATGGATTTATTAAAATAGACGCCCACCACTACTACTACTCCTCCCCGGCATCCCGGCATGTGCACGGGAGGTATAAAAGGTGTATGTAGATGAGAATGTGGTAAAAATGGGTCTGTTTGAAAGGGGGTAATATAAACATTGCCCCATAAAAATTACAGGCTAAATACCGTAACTCCTATGAAAAGGAAAGCAGTAATAGAGATACTGTTGATTTTACCAAATGTAATAGTATTGTGATTCTTCTAGTGCACCATCCCTCATCATGTTTTGTTTTGTCCAGAAGGGGGCACTGTATAACTGCAAGTCTAGTTACATTTAAGATCTTACTGTCACCTCTCTTTATATTTGCCAATTTGGACTCGACTCAATACCTTAAAGGCCATTATGCTGTAGTCATTGACACTGAAGACTGAACTGCCTTGTGTGTGTGTGTGTCTTCACAGTGACAAAAGGGGTGGACGGCACAAGGACTAGTTTGCCTCTATTTTGTTCAGACAGTGCTGTTTGGCTTTGCCTCTCAGCCTGCTTCTCAAATACAAACCTGACCACAGGCCCAAACAACACAGAACAGGAAGACCCTGCTGCAGAACAGAGTCTATAGTCTTCATAGACGACACCACCACTTCCTCAGCAAATAATGAGTGGCCATGGCATGCTGTGAACTTTTATCTGCTAACTGTTTTATATGTTTGGGATCAATGATGGTTATTAAGATGGTTATTAGTGATTCCAGCTTGCTTACAGCGCTCAGAGAGGATCATAGACAAAAAAAAAAATTCAAGCCGTCAAAACTCTTCATATAACATAACTATTGTTAAGCTTCCTACCACACACCTAACATTCCACAGAAAATAAATGATCTTCTTTGACCCAGAACATATTTTAGGACAAAATGCAATGCACTGTTTAAACAGAGATTATCACAACGTTCAAAATGACAAAATATTGTCTTGTTTTATATCATGATGGAAAAGCATGAAGTTTTCCTACAAAATGTTTTCTAATCATAAGGCTAGAGCATTCTCCAATTTTAAGTTCAGATCGCCCATTTTAAATCACTCTTTACATTACGCTTGTTTTATGAAAAAAGACTACAGATGTTTCATACAGATGTTTCTTAACTTGCCTTATATTACATTAGATTAATACATTTGCCTTTAAGCATGGACAAGCTTGGGATTTATCCACATATCGAGTCTATTAATATAGATAAGGGATAAGATGAGAGTTGAAGAGTGAAGTTCTCGTTTATAACACGTGACAAATAAAAATGTGATTGATGAACAAACTTGGCTCTTTGCAGCTACTTAGTTTTTTTCCACCTCTGTCTTGTTACGCTGTCTTCGTGTGTGCTTGGACAGCTCTGACGAGGACATATAACATCATCATGGCCCATGATTGGTGACTCTGCATTGGCATTATGACTATGTTCAGAATTGTATGTGTTGATCAGACATGTATTTGATCATTTAAAAATAGGCCAGCATAGTCAAAATATTGAGAAATAACAGTGAAACATGACATAAAAAATATATATTAGAGCAGTAAGCCTAATATAGGCACCTGGCCCACACTGTGCATACAATTTGTCAAACTAATTTCCCATCCAAATACAAAAATATATATAAAAAGTGACAAAATGGCATATCACATGAATTACTTAAGCTTTAGGAAATGCAACCAACTACAGAGATTGATGGGGAGGCAGGCTTCAGCAGGCTTCAGTCACCCACTTTTGCTTCAGTCATCCCCATTGCCTGTAATGTTTTTGAAAAGGGAAATGTGTGTTAAATGGGTAGTGAATATAATTTCCTTTTATTTACTGTTCTGAGTTATGATGTTATCAATTCGTTGATGTAGTGATCTACTCATTCTACGCACAGTTTTCAGCTATTTTTGAAGTACTCAATTTGAAATATGCAATATTTGGTTGTGCAATTTTTGTGAAAATTGTCATTGTTTGTATTTGGAAGTTGTGTGCCTGAAATGCTCAATTGATTTGAAATGAACAACTACGACTTACAGTATGTTGTGTCTGTCTTCACAGCAAATCCCCCTTTGGTCTGTCTTCACAGGCTTCACAGCATATCCCCAAGGGAAAGCTGATTTTGTATCACAGCATTTCTGCTGCCGGTGGTTGCCTGGGAAACTGTGCAGAGTAGATGTTACATTTTCTAAATTGTCTATCGAAACAGCTTGATGATAGTGGGAAGACAAAATGAATCATCGTGGTTCCCCAAAATCATCATGATTAGCCCCAATGACACAAGCTAAATAAATCAACTGTAAGACAACATCCCACACAATGGCAGAATATGATTGTCAGGGGTAAATTACAAGTACAATACACACCGCACCTCCTTTTGCGGGCGCTGTGCGCCTCCCAAATGTTGTAACAATGCGGAAGGCTCCGTATAGCTCCGCATTGACATGATTGGTTGACAATAGGTGGGGGTGGGAGGTCCTGTACAAACAAACTCACTTCCTTGACAACTGCTCTGCGCTGCTCCACGAAGAGCAAAAACTATAAATGCCGTGACTTCTGCAGTGTCCGTATCAAGATACATACAGCATGGCCAATGCAGACGTCAGCTTGACCACGCAGTCCTTTAGGGATGGATGAACAAAAAACATAATGACTATCAGGTGTGTTACAGAAAATATAGCGTTCAGAAGTGAAAACAGCCACAGTGTCAGACTCATCAAACTGATACTTATTATGATCAACGCTTGCAAGAACCACTTTTTTAGTTTAGTTTAATAATTCAACCATTTAAAAAAAACAAGCACACATAAAACTTGAAAAAGCCATACATGCACATGTCTGGGACTTATTTCCATTGTGGTCCTCTTGAGACAAGATGGCTAGACAAGATGGAACACAGTATGGCAGTGAAATAATAAAACAAAAACAGAAGAACATCTCTCTCATCATTCCAGTTACATCATAGGGGTTATTCATATGGGTACAGAAGACAAACATATTTTTTCTTTATTTTTAAAGCTGCCCAGATAGGAACATTGTTTTTATGGGCAGAGGCAACTCATTCCATTCTGAGGCTCCAGTATACAAGAAAGTATCTTTCTCTGCATTACTCCTGTACCTGTATAAGCACACATCAGCAACACCTGATCTCAAATCAAATTTTATTTGTCACATACACATGGTTAGCAGATGTTAATGCGAGTGTAGCGAAATGCTTGTGCTTCTAGTTCCGACAATGCAGTAATAACCAACGAGTAATCTAACCTAACAATTCCACAACTACTACCTTATACACACACACAAGTGTAAAGGGATAAAGAATATGTACATAAAGATATATGAATGAGTGATGGTACAGAACGGCATAGGCAAGATGCAGTAAATGGTATCGAGTACAGTATATACATATGAGATGAGTAATGTAGGGTATGTAAATACACTGCTCAAAAAAATAAAGGGAACACTTAAACAACACAATGTAACTCCAAGTCAATCACACTTCTGTGAAATCAAACTGTCCACTTAGGAAGCAACACTGATTGACAATAAATTTCACATGCTGTTGTGCAAATGGAATAGACAACAGGTGGAAATTATAGGCAATTAGCAAGACAACCCCAATAAAGGAGTGGTTCTGCAGGTGGTGACCACAGACCACTTCTCTGTTCCTATGCTTCCTGGCTGATGTTTTGGTCACTTTTGAATGCTGGCGGTGCTTTCATTCTAGTCGTAGCATGAGACAGAGTCTACAACCCACACAAGTGGCTCAGGCAGTGCAGCTCATCCAGGATGGCACATCAATGCGAGCTGTGGCAAGAAGGTTTGCTGTGTCTGTCAGCCTAGTGTCCTTAGCATGGAGGAGCTACCAAGAGACAGGCCAGTACATCAGGAGACGTGGAGGAGGCCGTAGGAGGGCAACAACCCAGCAGCAGGACCGCTAAGGAGGAGCAGGAGGAGCACTGCCAGAGCCCTGCAAAATGACCTCCAGCAGGCCACAAATGTGCATGTGTCTGCTCAAACGGTCAGAAACAGACTCCATGAGGGTGGTATGAGGGCCTGACGTCCACAGGTGGGGGTTGTGCTTACAGCCCAACACCGTGCAGGACGTTTGGCATTTGCCAGAGAACACCAAGATTGGCAAATTCGCCACTGGCGCCCTGTGCTCCTCACAGATGAAAGCAGGTTCACACTGAGCACATGTGACAGACGTGACAGAGTCTGGAGACGCCGTGGAGAAGGTTCTGCTGCCTGCAACATCCTCCAGCATGACCGGTTTGGCGGTGGGTCAGTCATGGTGTGGAGTGGCATTTCTTTGGGGGGCCGCACAGGCCTCCATGTGCTCGCCAGAGGTAGCCTGACTGCCATTAGGTACCGAGATGAGATCCTCAGACCCCTTGTGAGACCATATGCTGGTGCGGTTGGCCCTGGGTTCATCCTAATGCAAGAGAATGCTAGACCTCATGTGGCTGGAGTGTGTCAGCAGTTCCTGCAAGAGGAAGGCATTGATGCTATGCACTGGCCCACCCGTTCCCCAGACCATAATCCAATTGAGCACATCTGGGACATCATGTCTTGCTCCATCCACCAACGCCACGTTGCACCACAGACTGTCCAGGAGTTGGCGGATGCTTTAGTCCAGGTCTGGGAGGAGATCCCTCAAGGAGACCATCCGCCACCTCATCAGGAGCATGCCTAGGCATTGTAGGGAGATCATACAGACACGTGGAGGCCACACACACTACTGAGCCTCATTTTGACTTGTTTTAAGGACATTACATCAAAGTTGGATCAGCCTGTAGTGTGGTTTTCCACTTTAATTTTGAGTGTGACTCCAAATCCAGACCTCCATGGGTTGATAAATTTGATTTCTATTGATAACTTGTGTGATTTTGTTGTCAGCACATTCAACTATGTAAAGAAAAAAGTATTTAATAAGAATATTTAATTCATTCAGATCTAGGATGTGTTATTTTAGTGTTCCCTTTATTTTTTTGAGCAGTGTATAAAAGTGGCATAGTTTAAAGTGGCTAGTGATACATGTATTACATAAAGATGGCAAGATGCAGTAGATGATATAGAGTACAGTATATACATATACGTATGAGATGAGTAATGTAGGGTATGTAAATATTATATTAAGTGGCATTGTTTGATCTGATCTGGTGCAGTGATTGTGTGCATCCCTAACACGGGGAAAGTAATCACTTAGAAATCTGGGCGCAGGACCATAAATACTAAACCTAGTCTAATCTGGGACATCCTAGCCTCAACAGGCAGCCAGTTTAGTTCCTGGAAGCAGCTCCTGCCTATACGAGTATATGGACTCACCTTCAATACTACCATGTTCAGCTTATTCTGGGCTATCTGGAGCTTCCCCTTCAGGAAGTACTAGTATAGTCAAATGGCATTGAATGGGGGCAGTAGCTATCACTTTCATGGAGTCCTCATGGAGTCCTTATCAAGCAGCTTGGACTTTCTAGCCAAAAACTTAGTCCTGGTATTAAATTCTCTAGGGTAGGGGGCAGCATTGGATTGAAAAAATCCAACCAGGAAGTGGGAAATCTGAGGTTTGTAGTTTTTCGACTCTTGCACTATCGAAAACAGTGTCTATGGGGTCATGTTGCACTTCCTAATGCTTCCACTAGATGTCAACAGTCTTTAGAACCATGTTTGTTCACGTGAGAGCGACCTGCATTCCATTGAATTCTCCGGTTGGAACATTATTGAAGATAATATATCTTATATATTATTATTATTATTAGATATACATCATTTGACATGGCTCTCCAACATAGTTTTACTTTTGTGAGACACCAGAAGTGTAGAGTCTGCCACATAAAGAAAAATACGGCAAGAACAAGCATCTTTCATATCATTAATATACAATAAAAACAGCAAAGGCCCAAGCATGCTCCCCTCCGGAACACCACAACTCATTGGTTTTGCCTGAAACAGTGAACCATTACCTCTATTACTTGCTCCCTTCCTGATAAATAGGACTTTACCCAGCCTAGAGGGATAATGCTTAACCCCAGTGCTTCCAGTTTGGAGATCAGGAGACAGTGGTTAACTGTATCAAATGCCTGCTGTAGGTCATGCAGTACCATTCCACAGATTTCCATCATCAATCTCTTTCATGCTGAAGTCAGTCACGTAAAGTAGACAATCAGTATGTTTTTCTAAAACCCGACTGAAAATCATACATTAGACCCTGTTTGTTAACATATTCATACATTTGCTCATGTACAACTCTCTCCAGGATCTTTGATGTTACACAGAGGATAGATACAGGCCTATAATTCTATGGGTCAGACTTTATCCCCTACTTATACAGAGGTATAACTTTAGCTTGTTTCATGTCCCTGGGAAAGGTGCCTTGTTCAAGAGAGATTAACGATATATGTAATATGAGGGCCAATTTGCTCAGCAGAATCTATAAGAAACCTTGCAGTAATATTATCCAGGCCTGTGGTTTGGGAGCATTTAAGCTCTGCCAGCATACGGACTATTTTGGCTGTTGCTACCTTTGCAAAAGAAAAAGTGTTTGGCTGAACCCCTAACTTTACATAATACTTCTTCACTTGGTTGCTTCCATACAAACCAGAACTTGTGGGCAGCTTGCTAACCAGCTTGCTGGCAACAGAAGTAATTTAAAAAAAATAGAAGAGTTTCATTGGCAACCTCTGCTTTTTCATATACCACCTCCCCCTTGACGTTCAATCCAATGCTGTTTAGTTTGTTTTTGGTAGTACTACTACAGCCTATTTCATTAAATGATTTCCAAAGCTTTTTAGGGTCATTTTTGCTGTCAATTATTTTCTCAGCAAAGAAACCACCCGTAGCTTCATCCATCCTGCTCTGTGCTTCATTTCTGTGACTTTTATATAGGACAAAATCATGCTGCTCTTGAGAGTTCTTACATTTTTTAAAGGCCTTTATTCCTTGCTTGGATAGATTTTAGAATTTCATGATTAAACCAAGGGCTAGATCTCTGCTTTATCCTGACCCATCTAATAGAAGCCGTCACATTCACCACATCAAGAAATCTACATTTAAAAGACTTCTCAGGCACTGTCTAATGCTACACTATCTAGCACAGGTGACCAGTCAATTTTACCCTCTTCCTCCCTAAACTTTTCAACACAGTATTTGTTGAGTCCTCTGATTCTAACGGTTTTGTGACACTTAAATATATATTTAAAAATCCTTGTGCAAAATGTAATAAAATGATCACTGATTCCATATACTATTACTACACTCTGCGATATTTTTTATTTATCAGACACCAATATTAAGTCAATCGTACTTTGCACTGTTTCACATATCCTGGTGAGAAGTGTCAATGATGGTACTGCATCCGTCTTCAGGATTAGCTTCCTGGCAAGACCCATCGGATGTTCTCCCCAATTGATAAAGGAATTTCGCTCGAAATGCGCACAGTACTCACATACATAATCCTCATTTTCGGTGTAGCCTGTCCACCCGAAGAGAAAAAACAGCCACTGATGTCGGATGTGTTCATTCTTCTAAAATAGTGTACCGTTAAATTAACACTATGGCATCCAGTCAAAACACCGTGTGCTTTTTCGCGCATGCTGGTAAGTAAATTAGCTTGCTAGCTAAAAGTCACAACACGAATGAAAAGGCTGAAAGATGCTGGTAACGATCTTCTTTTTTTTAACCCCTTCATCCAATTGGTAGTTACAGTCCACAACCGCGCTGCTTCTTCTTGACACGATGACCACTTAACCCGGAAGCCAGCCGGAGGGGGAAACAACGTACACCTGGAACGTGTCAGCGTGCACTGCGCCCGGTCCGCAACAGGAGTCGCTAGTGCGCGATGGGACAAGGATATCCATCCCGGCCAAGCCCTCCATTAACCCTGACAAAGCTGTGCCAATTGTGCGCCGCCTGCGAGAGTTAGGACTCGAACCCCAAATCTCTAGTGGCACAGCAATGCAGTGCCTTGCGCCACTCGTGCTATTTTATGGGTTGTAAATAAAACCGTATGACGCGCACATGTGATGATGGTTTTAATGCGTTCCAGAATTATGTTAGTTACGATTATAGGTGTCAAACTCAATCAGCGCAAGGGCCAGACATAGCTTATTAGTTTGTTTAAACTAAAAACATGCAGACAAACTGCAACCCAAACTGGCCATTGTTTTATTAGAAAAAATATGGCACTTTATAATGTCCACTTAAAAACATAGGATGCTGTATATAGCATTTTTTACATATTAAAACAAAAGGAGAGATACATGATATTTGTCCAGCCTTTGCCCCTGTGCTTGCAGATGTGCATAATAAGCTGTGACCCGAATTCAACAAGTATTTAATAACTCCAAATAACAAAAATGTAGCTAGGCTGTTGTAACATTTATCCTACACTTAAAACATGTTTTTTTTTTTTTTGCATTACATGGGTAACCTGTGCGGTTGAATGCAGCTTCGCTGTATGGTGCACATAAAATATCTTGTAGGCCTAGTTGAGTAGCCAGCCTAGGCTACTGCTCAATTGTTGCTGTAATAGACCTACATGTTTCTCCTTTGCGTGGTGTTTTGTTTTATGGTTATTCATTGTCAAGCTTTAAAAACGAAACCCACACTGCAACATTTTAGTAGCCCAGCTAGAACTGTGGCATGTGTCTGAACACTTTCCCTCTGGCACAGTGGACGCATCATTATACCCATTATACCCATAAAACCTAGCGGTCAAACACAGAAATTGTTCCAGTCGTTTTTTCACCATTCATTTTTCACATCGTGAATTTTATAAACACTTCAAACTAAGTATTTGTTTGGTGTTGGCTTACCTAGGCCTGACGTTTTTTACAAAGCGTGTAATTCGCTCTGACAAGGTGAGTTTTATCAATATGTACTCAAAAAAAAAATGAAATGCTAATTAGCAACAGAGAAGACCTTAGCAAGACTACAAATTCCTGCAGGAAGCTCCTGCACATCATCTCTATCCGACACTTTCAGCTACTGTTCACCAGCGTGATCAGAGACCTGTCCCCAATCCATGATGAATCCATATGCTGTATTGAAATTAATTGAATAGTGTTGAACTTCTTCCGTCCCATCTCGGTCTTAGCTAGCCACTGACTACACCTTAGCTAGCTAGTTAGAGCAGTAGATCAACAAATCATTAGCCTAGATAATTGTTTGTACAGCATGTCGACTTTTGTGTCTTTCAGACCTTATGTCATTTTTCAAGGATGAGCATAAGTATAAAAGGGGGCGAAGACTGGCCATGATGAGAAGTGCAGCAATAGCGAGGGGCAACTTACTGGTTTGGTCAGTATAAGGGATAAAGGTCATCCTGTGTCGGTGAGTAGCTATTAAGTTAAGTTTGAGCATCTTAGCAATACAATATGTTCTATACGGCTGTCAACATTCTACAAGGAAAGAGCCACTTAATCAATTATATAATCATTAACCAGATTACCCTGGATACCAGACTTAGGTGAGTGATAACTCAGTTCTAGAATGTTGTCATTGATGAGAATGAATCTAAAAATCTATTGATCTTAAGAATTGACTTTGTTTAGACATCCAGCCTGTACTGTAGTTTCATGACCAGAGGCGGATCTTCAAAGGCACAGTATTTATTCGGAGTGCCCCCCCCAGCAACTCGCCCAAGCCTTCCCCATTTCTCCCTCTCCCAAATCCAGTCAGCTGATGTTCTGAAAGAGCTGCAAAATCTGGACCCCTACAAATCAGCCGGGCTAGACAATATGGACCCTTTCTTTCTAAAATGATCTGCCGAAATTGTTGCCACCGACTCTCTTCTCTGTATACATCAATGATGTCGCGCTTGCTGCTGGTGAGTCTCTGATCCACCTCTATGCAGACGACACCATTCTGTATACTTCTGGCCCTTCTTTGGACACTGTGTTAACAACCCTCCAGGCAAGCTTCAATGCCATACAACTCTCCTTCCGTGGTCTCCAATTGCTCTTAAATACAAGTAAAACTAAATGCATGCTCTTCAACCGATCGCTGCCTGCACCTGCCCGCCTGTCCAACATCACTACTCTGGACGGCTCTGACTTAGAATACATGGACAACTACAAATACCTAGGTATTTTTATTTCTACTTTGCACATTCTTCCACTGCAAATCTACCATTCTAGTGTTTTACTTGCTATATTGTATTTACTTCACCACCATGGCCTTTGTTTTGCCTTTACCTCCCTTATCTCACCTCATTTTCTCACATTGTATATAGACTTATTTTTCTACTGTATTATTGACTGTATGTTTGTTTTACTCCATGTGTAACTCTGTGTTGTTGTATGTGTCGAACTGCTTTGCTTTATCTTGGCCAGGTCGCAATTGTAAATGTGTAAACTTGCCTACCTGGTTAAATAAAGGTGAAATAAAAAATAAATAAAAATATGTCAAGTGATAAAATCCCAAGTTATCAAACTTGTCCTCGTGAAAAGTTTATAAAATATTATATTTTTGTTATATTTATTTAATCCCAGGCCCCAGTCCCCACAGGATGCCTTTTGTTAGGCCCACATTGTAAATAAGAATTTGTTCTTAACTGACTTGAATAGTTAAATAAAGATAAAATAAATCAAATAAAAGGGACACCAGGACGCTTGCGTTCAGATCACACTGGCACAGGATGTCCATTTCCATCCACCTTGGACAATGTGACAAGTGGTCGCTCAACACCCAATCCTCATGGCTCATAATTTGTTCTTGTTTCCCAATCAACAGTCTGGAACTTCTTATTCTGCCATGGTGGATGAGATAGATAGCTTTTCTTGTAAATACAGGTACATTTTTCTTTCCCACCGGAAAATGGTAGCTGCAGAGCCGAAAGTTGTCACTGGTTTTCCAGTCCGCCCATCTGAAAGACACATTTTTTTTTTTTTACTAGCAAGTTAAATTGATTACTAAATTGGTAAAATGTATATTAAAATACCACAACCCATAGTTAAATAAAGGTTAAATATTAATTAATAGACTTGACTGTATTAATGGTAAAATAGACTGGGCTTTGGTCTATCTACACATCCAAAATCCTACTATGTGGATGGGACATTTTGGCAGGGATGAAGGAATTATCTGGAATGCTCAACTAGATGATTAGGATAGTCTAGGATACTATTTGCAAGAAGAGGATGTATTGCGATTAGCTATACTACTGGACTTGTGATTTTAATTCTCAAGAGGTAAGTTAAAACCCTCAGCCGTGAGTTCACTGAGAAGGTCCGACAGTGATAAGGGGGATCGTCTGCAAAATTTAAACTGTTGGCTTGTGTGGGTGTATGTGTTATGCAACATAGCTGACTTGAGACATTGTTAACAGTTTCAGGGCCATGGGCCTTTCTCATGATGGAAAAATACAGAATAACATGAAGACAGGAACTGTGCAATGAGTTGTGGGGGCACATTCAGAACGTAGTGTTGCGAGAACAAACAGTCTTTTGTTAGATAACAGGAGCCAGGTGTGTGATAACTGTATCGAGCATGGGCGCATGGATATTCTACACAACTACAACGACTGACCGCTGAAGCACCTAGGGGGCTGGGACCAGCTCTGGCGCCAACAATCAACGATAGGCTGAGTGAGTTTAAACCCCGCCCAGTCTCTACTCTGTGACATACCGGCTCAGAAGCAGGAACTACTTCTGTCAGAATATATTATAATAACTTTGTCAGGAACAAGTCAGTTCTCTGTTCTACCCTGCATGGTGTTACAGCGAACCCGTATATACGAAAATTGCATTTACCACTTATTGCTTAGCTAATAAAAAGTACATAGTATACAATCGGTGACTCAATGTCATATTTAATCTGATACCATATATGATTGACGTAACCCTTAACAACAGGCACATTCTCACATTAGGCCTTTCGGGAAAGTCAGACTACACCACGGTGAGATACTATGCAACGTTAGCTAATGTAGCCAACCAATGTGCCTAACTAGTTAGCCCACCAGGCAAGATTTAACTAGCTAAATCCCTGCCCTGGTGGGCTAACGTAAGTTAGCATGTCACCACGTGAGAAAGTATGACTACACAAACCGTGAGCTAACATTAACTAGATGGCTTGTTCACAAAGGGCTTGTCCAAATGCTGGTTATTTTTACTGCTGTCAGGCTAGTTTGTCACATTGTCTACTAGCCCAGTCTGAAAAGTACTAGTCTCGGGCTAGCTTAATTTCCATCCCTGCTGACATGTATAACTGACTTCACAAGTAATTTGATTAGTCATGTACAACAGATGCATTGTGTGGGGAAAACATTGAGCCCACAAGTCCTTTGTGAGATGGCTAGCCAACTTGAGCTAATGTAGCTAACTAGCCAACCAAGGTGCTTAACTAGTTAGCCCACCAGGCAGTATTTAGCTAGTTAACATTAGCTCACCGTTCGTGTAGTCAGAATTTGTGTGTGGTAACATGCTATCTAACAACTATCCTTGCCATGGTGCCGGCCTAACGTTAGCTAGCAAGTCTGTGCACAAAAGGTAACGTTAGCTAGCTAATATTTACAAAATATCCCTTCCCTGGTGGGCCAACACTATCTAGCATGCCACCACGTGAAAAAGTATGACTACACAAACCGGGAGCTAATGTTACCTAGCTGGCTACCTCACTAAAGACTTGTCAATAAAAAGGTCCCAACAGTCATTATGCTGTCCTATGCTGCTTTTCTTTTTACTTGTAAGGAAGGTAATGTGTTGTACAGGAGACTGAAGAAATTCGGCTTGTCACCAAAAACACTCTCAAACTTTTACAGATGCACAATCGAGAGCATCCTGTATCACTGCCTGGTACGACAACTGACCCGCCCACAATCGTAAGGCTCTCCAGAGGGTAGTGAGGTCTGCACAACGCATCACCGGGGGAAAACTACCTGCCCTCCAGGACACCTACACCACCCGATGTCACAGGAAGGCCAAAAAGATCATCAAGGACAACAACCACCCGAGCCACTACCTCTTCACCCTGCTATCATCCAGAAGGCGAGGTCAGTACAGGGGCATCAAAGCGGGGACCAAAAGACTGAAAAACAGCTTCTATCTCAAGGCCATCAGACTGTTAAACAGCCATCACTAACATTGAGTGGCTGCTGCCATCATACTGACTCAACTCTAGCCACTTTAATAATGGAAAAATTGATGTAATCAATTTATCACTATCCACTTTATATCATGTTTACATACCCTACATTACTCATATCATATGTATATATTGTACGCTATACCATCTACTGCATCTTGCCATCTTGATGTAATTAAATGTGTCACTAGCCACTTTAAACAATGCCACTTTATATATAATGTTTTCATACCCTACATTACTCATCACATATGGATATACTGTACTCTATACCATCAACTGCATCTTGCCTATGCCGTTCGGGCATCACTTCTTCATATATTTTTTATGTACATATTTGTATTCATTCCTTTACACTTGTGTGTGTATAAGGTAGTTGTAAAATTGTTAGGTTATATTACTTGTTAGATATTACTGCATGATCGGAACTAGAAGCACAAGCATTTCGTTACTCTCGCATTAACATCTGCTAACCATGTGTATGTGATTAATTTAAATTTGATTTGATAAGTACCTAGCTACCCACAGATATTTGACCTAACCATAATAGCTTGTTAGCAGCTAGTAAACAGGGCTTACCTTATCACACAGCTCCAGCGACACCTCTCGATTACAGAGGTCGGAAAACAATAAAATGCACTTGTGTGCTTATCGGAGTAGTGGTTACAATCTGGTACATAGCACAGAACCATCCTTGCTTGTGATCGGAGATACCTAAGGTTAGCTAGTTCACTACAAAGGCCAGAGGGTAATTAAAACAATTATAGTAATAAAAAAATGCCAAGGTAGCTAGCTAGGTAATTTGAAAAATGCTAAACATGAATACACATGAGAAGTACACTATTGAAGTTATTTACACGAGAAACTAAAAAGGCTATAATATCTACTTGCTAGTTTACTTGCTACTTGCCAATAAGAGTTTGCATGGAGAAATGTACCTTTAGGGATGACATCAGAGCTTGCAACAGGATGTGTAGTTCTGTATGATAGCCACATTAGTGGCTAATGAGCATTTCATTTTAGGGGGGATAATTACAGAACCTGTTCATATTGATAAAAGTTACCTTGTCCAAGAGAGATTTGCACGGTTATCAAAATGTCATGCCAGGGTAAGCCTACACAAAACACAGACCTTATCTGAAGTAGTTCTAAAATCCCTGACGGCTTCTTGTTTTTCCGCCGATAGGAGTGGAACCCGGTGTGTTCATCAGCTGCAACAGCCCATCTGTGACAAGGACTGACGAGTTCTGCATTCCGAGATGTCGTTCTGCACACCACTGTTGTAATGCGCTGTTATTTGCCTATTTGTGGCCCGCCTGTTAGCTAGCACGATTCTTACCATTCTCCTTCGACCTCTCATCAACGAGCTGTTTTCGCCCACAGGACTGCCACTACTACTGGATGTTTTCTGTTTGTTGCACCTTTCTAGATAAACCCTGGACACTGTCGTGTGTGAAAAACTGTTTCTTAGTACTGACCAGGCCAAAGTTTCTTAGTACTGACCAGGCCAAAGTAGCACGGCGGGGTCAGAATGTTCTCTGCTAACGAATTTAGGAATTAGCCTTTCTTAATCGTCCCATCTCTCCTCTGGCGCTGTCTCCAATCATTAAATCAACGAGATGTCATCTTCTGAACTATGAGGTAACTTTAATTTCAAGATCTCTCTCTCTCATCCTCTCTCTCAACAGGGAGTGGGAGTAAGAGGATCAGGTCTGATTCTATACAAGGAACCGTTGGCCGACTTTCTTTAGTTCCCACAATCTAATTCATTGATGGGTAGATGGTAAGCAGATGCTCTAACACAGCTATGAATAACGTGTTGTGCAGTTGATCCTATTGGCTGACCTTACCTGATCCTATCTCATCTTTACTGGATATTAAAATTACGAAGACAAATTGTTGAATACATCATTATCATCATCTTTTATTTCCAGAACATAATTGTGATGATTGACACTGCCCCTGTTGTTATATAGATATGTACAACAATTCAAAAACAATGTGTATTGAAAATACTATATACTTAATGTGTTATTATTTCTGTCAATGGAACAGTAGTGGTTTGTAAGGAGAAACCACATTAAAACGCTAGCTCCTAACTAGGGGCTAACCATGAGTAGACTGTCGGACAGTAGCTTATGCACTGGCGTGACCCACTGGAATGTCAATGTTAATCATTATCACACTCAACGGGCCTGTTTGAGGCACAGATTAAGCCTAGTTCCAGACTAAAAAGTATGCTCAATGGAGAATCTCCATTGAAATAGATTTTTAGTCCAGGACTAGCTGAGCTTAATCTGTGTCCGTGATACTGGCCTAAAAGTACCACATGAGCTCCCTAATAACAGAATATGCAGTAAATGCCATGTATTTCCATATTTAATTTTATCTCCTCTCTGCAGCAAAGATTTCAATGCATGTATTATGTGTTAGTTTGGATACATATTCACAAAGTTTCTGTTTCAGTGTGGGTGTGACGTGCATGTGCGTACATACAGTACCAGTCAAAAGTTTGGACACACCTATTCATTCAAGGGTTATTCTTTATTTTTACTATTTTCTACATTGTAGAATAATAGTGAAGACATCAAAACTATGAAATAACACTTGGAATCATGTAGTAACCAAAAAAGTGTTTGAAAAATCTAAAATGTATTTTGATTTATTTAAGTAAACACCCTTTGCCTTGACAGCTTTGCACACTCTTGGCATTCAACACAACACTTTTTTGGTTACTACATGATTCCATGTGTTATTTCATAGTTTTGATGTATTCACTATTATTCTACAATGTAGAAAATAGTACAAATAAATAAAAACCCTTGAATGAGTAGGTGTGTCCAAACTTTTGTCTGGTACTGTACATGTGTGTGTGTGGATGGTCAGATTGAGAGCCATGACAAGTGTTGATCACCGGTACAGCCAGTGTAGTGTTGGGTAGCGCTCAGAAAGTATCCTGCGGAGCTGAGTGCTCTGTGTCTTATCCCTGGTCTCCACTACACACTCCACCTGTGGGCACACAACACAGATTTAATCCTAATAATCTTTCACTGATAGTGCTACATACACAGACTCTCCGTCAACTGTATACAAACAATGGAGTGTCTAAACTAATTATACATTGACCCTCTCATACATGTTTAGAACGTACCATTGCTATGTGGTTGTAGCATCTGTCCTGCCAACAGCAGATTGACATAATATGTAGTCAATTTATTTCTAAGGGCAGAAATAATCTGATTGGTTTCTAAAAGGTCAATGGGTTAGTGTCACACCCTGATCTGGTTCACCTGTCCTTGTGATTGTCTCTACCCCCTCCCAGTGTCGCTTATTATATATCCCTGTTTCCTGAACTCTCGCGAGTTCGTCTTGTTTGCCAAGTCAACCAGCGTTTTTCCTTGCTCCTATTTTTCCCCAGTCAGTTTGTTTCTCGTCCTCCTGGTTTCGACCTTTGCCTGTCCTGACTCTGAACCCACCTGCCTGACCTGGTATATGAACTCTCGCCTGTCCCCCACCTGCCTTTGCCTACTCCCTTTGTTATAATAAATATCGAAGCTCTACCATCTGCCTCCTGTGTCTGCATTTGGGTCTCGCCTTGTGCCCGTATAGCGCAGGTTAGAACTCAGAATCTTGTAAATGCAACTTTAATAACATTTTGAAATCATTATTGTATTACAGTAGTCAGACGTGACAATATCTATAAAATTCAACTTGTCTCCTGACTTGAGGCAAACACAAATGTAGCAAGATAGCAGCAACATGCTAAACTAATCAGAGCACGCTTGCTAGCTAACCTTTTTAACTACTCATGCTGATTAAATAGATAGCGCTAGCTAATATATATAGTAAGTCAGCTAACATTTGCTTTATTGAATAAGCTATATAACCTTTAAAAAACCCTTTACACTTGTGTGTATAAGGTAGTAGTTTTGGAATTGTTAGCTAGATTACTCGTTGGAAATTACTGCATTGTTGGAACTAGAAGCACAAGCATTTCGCTACACTCGCATTATTAACATCTGCTAACCATGTGTATGTGACAAATAAAATTTGTTTTGATTTGATGCTGCCCCGGGGGCAGCCGAGTAAATATATCTAGGCTAAACAGTGTTAGTTGGCTAGCTATCTCTTACTAATGTTGAGTCATATAATATAACTAGCTAGGTCTCAAATATACTAGTTAATCAGATCACACTTTATCAAAATATTTAACTGAATAAGCCATTTAAACTGAAAAATGTGAATGGACAGTTATGCTTCCCTGGGGGCAGAAACGTAAAATGCTATCTCCTACTAATGTTGAATCATAAAATAGAAATAGCTAGCAAGTTACAGTTTATGCTGCCATTGGGGCAGAAATGTTAGTTTGGGTCAAACTACTTATAGGCCATAAGGACAGACTTCAGGCTAGGGTCAGTTTGTTATATCTGGAGTAGTTCTCCTGTCCTATCCGGTGTCCTGTGTGAATTTAAGTATGCTCTCTCTAATTTTCTCTTTCTTTCTCTCTCTCAGAGGACCTGAGCCCTAGGACCATGCCTCAGGACTACCTGGCATGATGACTCCTTGCTGTCCCCAGTCCACCTGGTCGTGCTGCTGCTCCAGTTTCAACTGTTCTGCCTGTGATTATTATTATTTGACCATGCTGGTCATTTATGAACATTTGAACATCTTGACCATGTTCTGTTATAAGCTCCACCCGGCACAGCCAGAAGAGGACTGGCCACCCCACATAGCCTGGTTCCTCTCTAGGTTTCTTCCTAGGTTTTGGCCTTTCTAGGGAGTTTTTCCTAGCCACCGTGCTTCTACACCTGCATTGCTTGCTGTTTGGGGTTTTAGGCTGGGTTTCTGTACAGCACTTTGAGATATCAGCTGATGTACGAAGGGCTATATAAATACATTTGATTTGATTTGTACCGTAGAGATATTGTCACATTTGTCTGACTACTGTAGCACAATAATGATTTCAAATCAATTCAACATGTAAATGAAAGTTTTATTTACAAGATTCTGAGTTCTAACCTGCGCCATGTTTTCAAAAGTTGTGCATCTGTTAAACTCCACCCATATCTTTAGAGTTAGGTCAACCTTTAGAATTTTGAATATTGTTTTACTTCTAGACATTAGGTTACATAGCATTGTTTAAATATTCCCCATCAAATGTTAGAGCCCACCAGCTTGTAGTCCTAAAAAATGAATGGTTCTTTCAACCATTCCTACAGGGAAAATAAATGGGGAAAGAATAGCGTTTTTGGGATAAATGCCAAAAATAAGGTCTGAGGTAACAGGCTTAGGAGATCTTATAAATTCTATGAGATAATATCAGTCAGTTAACATGACCTTTATAAATTATGAAGGTTATGCTTTTTTTGATGACATAAATCAAATCAATTTTTATTTGTCACATGCGCCGAATAAAACAGGGGAAGACCTTACCGTGAAATGCTCATTAACCAACAATATAGTTCAAGAAATAGATTTGTGCTGCCCTAAACCTATCAGATTCTTTCTGCCCTTAGAACAAAGTTGACTGGACTTTATGTCAACCTGCAACCCAACACGCTCCCAACACACCTGAAATCCCAATTGACTCCAGTCTGTCTGAATTCTATGACTATCCTTAATCTGCTACATTATGGTAACATAGTATTCTACCTTTACCTTTACATAAATTATTTTACAGCTACCAACTTTACAGTCAGTTGACATCACACATCTAGAACTTTATATTAGGCATGACATTAGTAGGCAACGTCTCAATCAGAAATTCTGAGTCATAAACCACTTCCAAATCAATCACATATTGACACATTGTCTAGCAGCACTGTACCCGGAATCCACCTCTTTTCTCACACCACCCTGCACTGCCAACACAGCGGCAACGAGCCAGGGTTTCATTTGCAGCGGCAGTGTGAGAAACGCTTCATATGTACAGTCATTGCCAGGTCAGGTCGCAATATGTACAGTCATATGTACAGTCATTGCCCGGCCAGGTCGCAATTGTAAATGAGAACTTGTTCTCAACTTGCCTACCTGGTTAAATAAAGGTAAAATAAAAAATAAATAAAAAATTGGAGAAGCAGTTGAGTGGATGTCGGGGGGAAGAGGTGAGGGAGGTGGGATGAAGGCTAATGCTGTCGTACCTGGGCCTTGAAGAGATCGCCTTTGTCACTGTGCCTCCGGTGGCAAATATCCAACAGCCTGAGAGAGAGAGAGATAGTGAGATGGAGGATGAAAACAACAAGAGAAAGAAACAGTGGATGAGAAGGAAGAGAGGAGCAGACTAAATTCACATTGTTCTTTGTGTTAGAGGATTTGTATGTCCAGACTGATCATCCTGCCAGTTAAAGCCTACCCCTGTCCTGTGGCTTATTCTGACGTGATTGGATGTGGGGGAACAGGGTCACATGGACAGATTGGTCACTAAGAGAGAGTTGTCTAAATATGCGCACCGTAATCTAACTATACACACTCATCTCCATCCATATGTAGCACAGATATCAGGAATTTGTTGATCAATAAGCTCTGGCAGTACTGGGTTATTGTCAGTCTGTATGACCAAACACTGATATGTGTGACGTGTGTGTGTGTGTTCCAGATAAATAGAGAGTAAATCAACCTCTTATACAATAGGGTATTTATATTCAAATGTACAGTATAGGTCATAACTATCTGTTATTTTGTTAGTGTTTAGCTCACTTGATGTCCTCTCTTGCCAGCATGTCCAGTAGCTTGGCCATGTCCCCCGGAAAGTTCCCCAGCTGCACTGTAAACTTGCTGACGCGGTCATCCAGAACCAGGGCACGGTCAACACACTGTCTGATCAGGTCCAACTCCATGTTAGCACTGCTAACCACCACAGCTACCCTGCAGCGGGCAGACAAGGAGATAGATGCAGAATCAGTTCATCGGAATATCAACAGGTTACATTTTGGACACTATGGTGTGAATCCTAGTTTCCACTTAAGTCCAATTTTCATTAAGTCATGCATTTACAGTATGTCAATGGGAGGCAAAGTCTTAGGATTCACTCCTATGTTTAGTACAGTAAAAACACCCTGACAGTGTGTAAACCCACCTTTTGCCCTTTAGCTCTGGTAGTTGCCCAGCCAAGATGGCCGCTAGTCCCATGGCTCCCTCTGTGTCCACTGTGGAGCGTTCAAACTCCTGAAACCTCAGCATGGCTACCAGAGAGTCCTCTTCTCTGAGGAGAAGAGATAGAGGTCAGGGAGTCTCAGAGAGAGAGAGAGAGAGAACAACAACAGTGCTAAAGGACAATAATATTATCAAAACACTCTACTGCACTCTGGGCTCTAATTTGAGACCATCCTGCTCCCACATGCTCCTAAATATTTAGCTGTATGAGCTGGAAGTGGGTCTGGAAACATATTTACCCAGATAATACATTGAATGGCAAAATTATATTTGTGTCGTTAGGCGCAACAAGCTAAGTTAGGCCGTCATTGTAAATAAGAATTTGTTCTTAACTGACTTGCCTAGTTAAATAAAGGTTAAATATATATATATATATATATATATATATATATTTTTTTTAAGTTGTTACATTTGTGTTTCTTGTCCACTACGCTCTGGCTGTTGTTACATTTGTATCATATTGCAGCGAGCAAAGTCAATAGATTGTTTTATTTCACCTCATCTGTGAGAGTGAGAGGAAATTCAGCTACTCTTAAGTGCTTGTTTATTACTAGACGTTTAACCAACATCGGCCCTTATATATTTTCTAGGTCTTACAGACAAAAATAAAGGAGACTTTTAAATATTTAAAAATGACCGGCTATTGGTTGGATTATTGCGACTAATCACATATTTTGCATTTTATTCCCATTGAGATTAGTCCCTGAACCCATTAGAGACCATGTAGAAATATACAAAAGCTTCCTTCTTTTCTATCTGTAAAAGGCTAAGGCAGAGACACATTTTTGCTTTTCAACACTGTTTGCACCTCAGTTCAAGCACTTTGATTGGAGAGCGAGGTAGCGGCAGTGTTCACTTCCCTTTGCACCCCACCTGTGAGAACCCCACCTGTGAGAACCCCACCTGTGAGAACCTTTGCAACGCATAGAGCTGCTCGTCTCTGGCCCAAACCGTTCAAAATGTAGAACTCATATGACAGGAGCTACATTTTTTCCCTGTCTACTGCAGATTCTCAGGTCACATTTGATAATTTCATAAACCCTGTCAAGCGGGCCGCTAACCCATGTTACCTAGCTGGCTAACAACCTGGTAACTTGCCCAGTAAGATGGCCCTGAAAGAAAGGAAAGGGGATCTTTGATAGCTCCTCCAAGATAGGATTCATATGGGCCTAATCACTTTTCTGGTGTTCCTAAAAACTTTGGTGCTTCTAACCTTTTTAAAGTTGGGTGCATTAGTGCTACCAATTTAGAGTCCTGGAAACACTCACGACCCTGGGGAACTGAGGTACGTCTATGTCCATATATGTAGAAAACTATGACTATGGCAAATGTGTGGCGAGAGATACCCGCCGCTTCCATAGAGATGTAGTACCTGACAGTAACGACTTTGTCCACATATTTCTTAGCCAGCTGGAAGGTGTGGGTCCCCAGTGAGTGCTCAAATAGATCTGGGGATAGAGAGCAGGATGTAGGCGTTAGTGAGTTGCGTTCAGTGAGTTGTGCCATGACAATTGAGATCTATTCAAGAAAAAGAAAGACCATATCTCAGGGAGTAGGTTTGGTTTCAGATAGCCTACAGGGGTACAAGGGCACAGTACCTCCATAAAGCTTCCTGTTGGGGAAGTTGTAAAGTTCACTAGCCACTGGGCTGCCTGTTTTGAGGGACTGTAGTAGCAGCGGGAATCCTTCTGGTTCAACTCCCTGTCAAAGAGAACATGGTACATGAATCCCAATATTCTTTTGGGAGATTTTGGAGAGCATGGCTACATCTTACTCACTGTGACAATAGTACACTAAACAAATATTGAGAGTGAGGAAACACTTACTATGACAGTGATGCGTGAGTTGAGGTGTTTGATGGCTGTTGCTGTGCTGACCAGTAGACTACACTGCCCACCTGTGGGCACAATGACTGCATCTAGTTTGGGCACCTGCTCATAGATCTCCATGCCTACTGTGCCCAGCCCTGCTAAGTACACAGCACTATCATCCCTGAGAGAGATAGAAGAGGAAGAGAGAAAATAGAAAGACAGAGAGAGATACAATATAACCATGTGTCCATGTACCAGGGCCACATTGTCCCCACTGTAGAGTACATGTTTTGAGACAAAGGAGAGCTATGGGACTGGCACCCATCTATGTGGGGTAACCACCAAAGCAGTCTATCTCCAAGGTAACGTACTCTTCCAGGCAGAGGTATCCGTTCTCCTTGGCCAGGTGGCGGGCGTGGTTCAGGGAGTCCCTGGCGGTACTACCATAGGAGATGACCATGGCGCCGTAGTCTCGGTACACCCTGAGGTGGGGCTGGGCACAGCTGGCTGGCATGATGACAAACACTGGGATCCTCAACTCCACCGCATGGTGAGCCACGGCCATGGAGAAGCTACAGTCTTTAGCTACGATCACCCCCTTCTTCTGCTGCTCCTGTGGAGAGGGATAGGAGTTAGCTAACTGATCAAGTGATTATTATTTATTTTGCTTGTTAGCTTCTTGTTGGCTTCTTGTTAGCAGGGTTGCAGAATTCCTGGAACCTTCAATAAATTCCCCGGTTTTTCCGAAATTGGGATTTGGAAAATTCCGGATTTCCTGCCTATTCCCTCCTGATTCCGGGACTCGTCCAACTGGGATTTTGAGAAAAACAGGTAATTTATTGAAAGTTCCAGGAATTTTGCAACCCTATGTGTTAGCTACTTGTTAGCTTGTCGGTTACTTGTTTTGATAAATGAGCTGTTCCCCAGCTGGGATGATTTGGGAAATGCATTGGGATTCATACCTGGTTGAGGGAGGTGAGTAGGTATAAAACGCCTCTCTCCTTTACGGAGCCTGTGTAGTGGAGGAGCTCCTTCTTTAGGAAGATCTCCATGCCATACTGTTTGGACAGTCTGGAGTACTGGGAACACAAAGAAGCAGAATGTAAAGAAGCAGAATGTGAATAAGCTTCTGCATGAAGCAGGAGCCATCATCTAAAGTATTTACTTTTAGAAAACAAACTACTACCTAGAATAAAAAGGTTCTTTGACCGTCCCTCCACAAAATAACCATTTTTAAGAACCCTTTGGTAAAAAGGTTTTACCTGGATACAAATTGGTTCTCCTAGACTCCTACAGGCTGGGGACTTCCAAAGAACCCTTTATGGTTATAGGTAGTACCTTATTTCCAAGGGTGTACAGAAGGCTCTGAACTGGAGTTGGCATACCGTACAAGGGGTCTTCTGCATCGCTGACTGGATTTTGAAGGCTGCAGCACTGATGTCCTCGGAGCGGAGGTACTCAGGCTTGGGTGGTGGGACTGCTTTGCGCTCGCTGCCTCTCTTCTTGTTAGTCTTGGGTGGGTCCATTAGCTGGATCTCAGGGGCGCCCACCACCTTGGTCTCAAACGTTTTGACTTCCCCATTGAGGCACTCCTCCTCCTCAATACCAAAGTCCTTCAGGCGCTCTGGGTGGATGAGGGTGGGCCGCCAGCCCGCAACCCCGTTACAGACGGGGGCGTCCTTGTTGCAGGTACTCTTGGAGGAGGTGGAGCAGCCCTGTTTAGTTGGCCCAAGACGCTGCTCCTCGCTGGTGGAGAGAGGGAGAGAAACAGGGCTTGAAGAGTAGTGGTTGGGTTTCTGTAGTGTTGGATAAAGCTCTTACCGTTATACACATGCATTTCAGGTCAACACTCTTAGCAATGGGCTGCAATCTCTCAGAAAAAAAGGGTTCCAAAAGGGTTCTTCGGCTATCCCCGTAGGATAACCCTTTTTGGTTCCAGGTATGACCATTTTTTGGTTCCATCTAGAACCCTCTGTGGAAAAGGTCCCAGATGGAAGCCACAAGGGTTCCACCTGGAACCAAAAGTGTTCTACCTGGAACCAAAATGGGTTCTTCTACTATGGGGTCAGCCAAAGAACCCTTTTAGGTTCTAGATGGCACCTTTTTTTCTAATAGTGTAGAGTGACGAGAGTGAGCAGGAGGAGAGAATTTCGAAATTCCAAATTGAGCCCTAACCCTTATCATTTCTGTTTCTGAAAGAATTTAATAGGAAATAATATGGTAATCGGTTCACCTTGCCTTCTGATAGACTGGGGGGAGGTTTTGGGAGTAAGGTTTGTACGTGTGTGTGAGAACACGTGGGAATAAGCCACTGCTTTACATTATCTGGGAGGAATGGCAGTGACCTTGTTCTTTGTACACTAGAAGATCATCTACACAGATCCTTCAATGTCCAGGTACACCAGGGTGTCCCTTATGATTACCAGAGTTTTGGCCTATTAACCACACACATTCAAGCACGCACACCCGCTCTCATACACACACACACACACACACACATACACACACACACACACACACACACACACACACACACACACACACACACGGCTCTAAGGTTAGGGAATGGTTGGAAGGATTGGTTGAATGGTTGGTTATGACACCTACATAAGTGTCAAAACTCACATTTAATTCCAATGACTTTTTCCCTGCCAAGAAGTATATTTTCGTTTGAAAGTTTGTTTCTTAAATCCTTTGTTGTTGTTGTAATCAATTCTTTACAGTCATGTTTTTTCTCATCCTATTTTAAATAACTTGTAGAAAACACACTTTATAACACAGTCAAGAAGCATTATGACCATCCTGTGTCACTTTACTTGGACTAAGAAAATACACTTTATGACACTGTCAAGAAGCATTATGACCATCATAATCACATAAGCCAGATAGGCCTACGTCACTTTATAACACTGTCAAGAAGCATTATGACCATCATAATCACATAAGCCAGATAGGCCTACGTCACTTTATGACACTGTCAAGAAGCATTATGACCATCATAATCACATAAGCCAGATAGGCCTACGTCACTTTATGACACTGTCAAGAAGCATTATGACCATCATAATCATATAAGCCAGATAGGCCAATCACGTACAAAGATGGTGTTCCTGCTCCTGAAATCTTATCCTGCATTCATCCTGCATCATCAACAGTGCATTAGGGAAGGTGCTTGTCTGACATTAACGTGTGTACAATTAAAATGTTAATTTAATATGGTCAATAAAAATAAAAATAAATTAAGAGATATATATACATACACACACACTTAACAAACATACTGTTGACATGTACTTTAGGTTACGGTGTTTCGGAATGTTTTGCCTTGTAGTCGGTTTTGTAGTCGGTTTTGTGGGTTTTTACACTCTTATGTAGGTGTCATAACCAGCCATAAAATAACTATGGTGGTAGATAGATGTCACAACAGGTCTAAATATATGGGTCATGACAGTGTTATCACCATATTATGACAGGTTATGACAACTAATGTCAGCTGTTGTGACATAATGTCATGGTTATGACCGTGTTATTACGCTGGGTGTCTTGTAAAGTGTTATCAAAATATAGCGTAGTGTAGATGAAGGGGAAGAGACAGGTTAAAGAAGGATTTTTAAGCCTTGAGACAATTGAGACGTATTGTGTAGGTGCGCCATTTAGAGGGTGAATGGGCAAGACAAAAGATTTAAGTGCCTTTGAACGGGGTGTGGTAGTAGCTGCCAGGCTCACCGGTTTGTGTCAAGAATTGCAACGCTGCTGCGTTTTTCACACTCATACGTTTCCTGTGTGTTTCAAGAATGATCCACCACCCAGTTGTGTCAAGCAAACTTGACACAACTGTAGGAATCATTTTTAACACCTAATGCATGCAGTCATAGAAAATTGACAGTATAATTTACTTTATAATGTTGAGGAGAGACTGACATTAACCATTAGGTAATAGACCTAATAGACCTAGATTTTGCTCACAATATTCACTGCTGAAATGGATAGACTGCATGGTATGATTCAAACCAGCTGGTAGAATTGAACTACACTTTAAGTTTCCATTGTGGCGCCAGGTACTGTGGACCAGGGGAGAGCAGGAGCAGGAGCAGGGGAGGCTCGATGGGGTGGAGAGGCTGGTTCAAGTGGAGAAGGATGGGGATCAGAGAGGGCTTTAGAGGCTTTAGATTTGGGGACAGGAGATGCTGGATGATGAGGCAGTGGTTTACTGGTGGATGTAGATGACTTGGTAGATTTGTTTTAGGCACGGAAAGAAGGAGAAGGAAGATGGTGGAGGGTTAAGGTTGTGACTGGCGGGCTTGGTTGACCTTGGGTAGAGAGAAGAGGCGGTGCAGGGGAAGAATGAAGGGGAATGAGGCGCTACAGGAGTCACAGCAGGAATCACTACAGGAGTCACTACAGCTGGAGGCTTTGGGGGCTCCTCGGGGTGAGGGGGGGGCGGGGGGGGGGTGCTGAGGTAGGGAATCCCTCTGTGTCTAGTAGGGTAAACTGGGTGGGGGATGAATCTGTAGTGTCCCACCTCTGCCAGAAGGGGTCATTCTCACTGTCGTTGAATCCCACTCTCCTGGGCGATCCATCACCGGCGTAGTTGGCGTAGATGAACTGGGCGGCAAAGTTCATCCTGGACCAGCTATAGTCCAAGGATCCACTCTAGATAAGTTCCGAAAAGTCCTCTCCCTGCTCCTCCTGTGTGTGTGGCACGTCCAGGAGTGTGTTGGACAGTGTGCCAGCTCAGAGCGCTCCCATGGTGTTAACTGCGCTGCCCTAGATCCCTACCTGGGGCTATTTAAGGCGGGATTAGCCTGGGGTACATGCCTGGTGGCACTCAGCCTTCAAATCCAACCTGCCTCCAGCCCTGGCCCCTCCCTCCCCTTGGCTCTATTCTAGTCCAAGATCTGGATTAAACCTCCAGGTCTGTGACGTGCTACTAATCAGACGCTCCAAGGGGATAGATTTAGACTTACAGTTTATCTAGGGAACAATGATCTGGGGGCTTGGGCAGTCAGTCAATAAAGACACTAGGGGGGATCAGAGATGAGACTGGCCGGTCAGGCCTGGATAGAGATGGGAAAGTGTGTGTGTGTGTGTGTGTGTGTGTGTGTGTGTGTGTGTGTGTGTGTGTGTGTGTGTGTGTGTGTGTGTGTGTGTGTGTGTGTGTGTGTGTGTGTGTGTGTGTTTCAGAGCGAGAGAGCACTGGCTTTCTAAACAGGCAGATCCTAGTTGGCCAGGAAATAGAAGGTAGAAGGTTCCCCCACCACTGATTTCTAAACTAGTATGAAGATGTCCCCTACAACTTCCCCCACAGTCAATGGAGGATCAACACATCCTTTGACTTACTTCAGATAGTATAGCTGTATAGCTCACTCATTTGCATATTTCTGTACTATTGTCATAAAAACCTGGAGGTTTGGAGCACCAGGACGCTTAACAGTAAAAGGTTTGAGTTCTTGTGACCAGTTTGGAGTCACAGTAACACAAGGAGTCAAGATTTCTTTAGTAAGTAGATTGGAATTGTATCAAAAATGATGTAGGCCACCCATTAAAGGGGTTAGGGTGGAATCGACTCCACAAAAGGAAAGCAAATGTTTTAAGGGATGGGGGAACTCTGGTAGCCTGCCTGCTCCTCTCATCGCCGCTCCTCGTGTTACTCAAGTTCTGTCCGCTCATCTGAATGAGCCTCTTAACAGTAACAGTCCAGTCTTCAAATCAATAGATACAGTAATGTTTAAATCTTCAACTTCAATCGTCAGTACTTTAAAAGCAGTGAGCCCTCAATAGCAGGTACAGCTGAAGTCGGGAAGTTTACATACACTTAGGTTGGAGTCATTAAAACTCATTTTTCAACCACTCCACAAACGTCCTCCTTGTCTCCATCCCGAACCATTCTGGCACACGTTGCTTCCATGGCCTTTTAACACACACCTCAATCTGGTCAAATGCCAATGGAAATGTACATTGAATTATTGATACCTGCATTCTCATGAGGGGTTGAGAATTTGGCGAAGTGGTGTCCTCCCGTATTCCCTCCATCGTAACACTCCAATGTTGACAGCGATGCTCCTATGAGTAAAACCGTGAAACTCCAAACAAGGGTAAGAGAAATGCTTAAAAATACACTGGTGCAAAAAAGGTGTGAGCAAGCCATCTCATGGCGGAATGTACAACAATAAGACCTTTTTATCATTTTATCTTCGTCATTTCATGACACTATTACACTCGGTGTGATTAAGTCAGCAACATACTATCTAGTAAATACTGTAATATTTGACGTTCTCAATATGTGAATCTGGGAATCAGTGGGAAAGGGGGAGGAACAGTGAGGGAAGAGATAAAAAACAGGGTCAAAGATCATCCATTGATTTATGAGCACAGTAGATCTCTGTATCTCTCACAGACAGTATACCCACTCCCATCTACACAAATAAACACACACAAGTTTGTTTGACTATCCTTGTGGGGACCTAACAATTGATTCCCAATCAAAATCTTATTTTCCTTAACCTAACCTTAACCTCTAACCCTAACCAAAACCAAAACCTTAACCTCTAAACCTAACCAAAACCATAACTTTGACCCCTTACCTTAATTGTTACCCAAAATATAACCCCTAAGCCTAAAATAGCTAACTGTCCCCACTTGTCAGAATTGTCCTTATTTCAATCTCCTTGTGAGTACTTCTGGTCCCCACAAGGACAGAAAACCAAAACACACACACACACACACACCAGATTTAACCCCTAATCCCTTTGTTAGTGAAAAGGAGGAATGTCTCTGCCAAATAGTTAACCGGTATCCAGAGCTGGCCTAATCTTTTGGCAAAACAATTGGGGTTTTCTAGGGTCTGCAGAGTGCTTTTAACTAGGAGACTGGGCATGAACTAAAACACTGAGCATGGGAAAGCTGTCCCTCTTCCCCCACAGCCAACCACTACCCTGGAGCTTTGTGATTTAGATGGCTGGGAGACTCTGTTGCATTCAGCACAGCTCCCTGTCTATCTGATGATGGCGCTCTTGGCAGGCCAACCACTGTTGTTCCTGGAAAGACTATTGGGGAACCTGGTTGTGCTTCCCACGCAACTCTCCTTCCGAGAGAAAGGGAGAGAAACAAAGAGAAAGAGAGAGAGAGATATGATCCCTGCATCCACCCTCACCCTCTCTTTCTTTCTGTCGATTTTCCTTTCATTTTCCCCCACGTTGGCCAGCCCCCTAGCAATTCGAGTTCAGCCAATGAGCTTCAGTCCCTCGCCATGTGAATGACAGCTAGCAAGATGCAACCACAGCAGAGAGAGAGAGAGAGACCTTTTCTCTTGTGAAAGCTACTTTCAAAACTACTGGCTAAAAAGTATACAAAAGTACCCTAGAATCCCTTTAAGTCTAAAATGAAAAGGTATTTATGTTAAATAATTTCACCCTTTAAAACCTTTCGGAATATTGTTTCAAACATTTTCTCAAATGCCATTACATAAAGGATTATTTGCCTTATACTGTTCAAATGTATTATGAAGTTATGAGCAATGTAAAAAAATAAAACATATTCTGTGGTACTAGTTCCATGAATTTCAATGTAGCGTTTGCCCCCACTGTTGGACACGGACAAACAGTATACCAAACGATGCCTATGGACCTGCCCATTCGTTTGGTACTGTACCACTTATCTCTAAAACGAGGTCCCCTACAACTTCCCCCACGGTCAAAGGAGGATCAACACAACCTTTGACCTTAGACTCTCTTCAGATAGTATAGCTGTGTAAATGCTCATTGGCATATTTGTGTGCTATTACACTCACTTGACTAATACTGTATTTTCTTATTGTGATTTAGATAGCAACATACACTATCTAGTAAAGAATGCAATATTTTATGTTTTATGTTTTCAATATGTGAATTTGGGAATCAGTGGGACTGACTAGACTCTGTCAGCAGGAAGGTGGAGGAACCGTGAGAGAAGAGATAAAACAGAGGCAAAGGTCACCATTGATTTGTGTTTATGAGAACAGTAGACTCCCATCTTCTCGGTACACACGACCTCGCTCACACATTATAAATACTTTATTTGAATCCACCAATCAAATGTACATTCAAAAGGATCCAAACATTTTAAAGATCCCTGTATGCATGAACACTCAAGGATACTGGTATTTTAGAAGTTTGTCGGCAAAGGCCTGCTCCATGTAGCCGTCAAATGAGCAGCCCACATTCAAAATGAGAACCTCCCTCTCGCTTCCCTCCACAACAACATCTGGCATATTTGGCACACAGGAAAACACATCATCATCAAACCGGCTTCCTCTTACACAATAATGTTTATGGATGTGCGCTGTTGGTGAGACGACATGTCTCACCTCGCTGGCTATCAGATCGACAAGGTGGTAATGTCTTGCAATGTATAAATCCTTGTATGAACAGCAACCATTCACAACATGGGCAACAGACTCTGTGACATTTGACTCTTGTAGAATACAAAATGGGTCATGGTTTGTAGGGTACCAGAGTGCTAGGTTATTTTTTATTTTATTTTTTATTTCACCTTTATTTAACCAGGTAGGCTAGTTGAGAACAAGTTCTCATTTGCAACTGCGACCTGGCCAAGATAAAGTATAGCAGTGTGAACAGACAACAAAGAGTTACACATGGAGTAAACAATTAACAAGTCAATAACACAGTAGAAACCAAAGGGGGAGTCTATATACAATGTGTGCAAAAGGCATGAGGAGGTAGGCAAATAATTACAATTTTGCAGATTAACGCTTGGCGTGAGTGAAGGAGGCTTTGTTGCGGAATAGAAAGCCGACTCTTGTTTTGTTGGTAGAACTTTCAGCCTTGCCTTAACAGTAAAGGTTAGAATGTCCTCGCCAATGGCAGCATTCTGGTACATGGAATGAGAGACAGAGTGGTCAGCACAGTCCAGAGCAGCAGGTTTCCCCTGCAGCCTCAGGCCAGTCCAGTGCTGCACTAGCTGCATCCGTCTGATACCGAGGAGTGTTGTCCTCGATGTAGCCTCCGCAACAACACAACACTATCTGCCACAAAGGCATCAGAGGCAGACACACACACATACACACATACTCACAATCCTCTTGTTAGTGACAGGGAGACATGTCTATGCCAAAGAGTTAACCGGTATCCAGAGCTGACCTATTCTTTTGGCAGGACAATGGGGTTTTGTAGGGTCTGCAGAGTGCTTTTAACTAGGAGACTCAGTATTAACTAAGTGACTGCTGGCTCTCTTCCCTCACCAAAGGTCCTTGCTGATGGGCTGTGTACCACTCGGCCACCCACTAGCCTGGAGCATTGGGGCTTAGATGGTGGGAGGCTCTGTTCCTCTCAGTATAGCTCCCAGTCTGAAATTATTTAGACATTTACAAATTACATTTTTATTTTATTTTGGTTGAGACAAGTATGTTAATGTTGTTCTTAGTCAATGAAATTTGACTAGCCACAGATCAGATAAACAAGTAAAACAGTTTCACTCATGGTTAGAACTAATCCTCTTACTGTTTCTGTTTGGCCAAGTCCGGGGGTATCATCGGATGGGGCCACAGTGTCTCCTGACCCCTCCTATCTCAGCCTCCAGTATTTATGCTGCAGTAGTTTATGTGTCGGGGGGCTAGGGTCAGTTTGTTATATCTGGAGTACTTCCCCTGTCTTATCTGGTGTCCTGTGTGAATTTAAGTATGCCCTCTCTAATTCTCTCTTTCTCTCTCTCGGAGGACCTGAGCCCTAGGACCATGCCTCAGGACTACCTGGCATGATGACTCCTTGCTGTCCCCAGTCCACCTGGCCGTGCTGGGCTATATAAATCAATTTGATTTTGATTTGAAATTTGATTTGTTTAATGAATCATTCTTCATCCTCTGAAATAAATGTTTTAGTTGTAAAGGTACATTGGGTAATAATGAGACACATAGCCAACACTGTATTTTACATTACGGGTCTCTGCAAACTTAACTCTGTGTGCTCAACCCAGCTAGTTGTTGCAAAGTCATTGTTTTTCAAATTCAACTAACATTCATTCAACTCAACAATTTCCCAATTTGAAGTCTAGCCAACTTGGATCTAGCCAACTTGAAAACGTAGCATTGGTAGTAGTCATAAACATAACATAGTCCCAAAATGTACAAAAAAGTGTAAGTAGGATAACTTAAAACATGAAGTCAGTATTTTCCAAAACAAGAATGTTGGAGATTTAAGGAATCGATTGCATTTCATATTTGAGGGTTGGATTTTCATTTCAAGTAATGCCCACTAACACATGGGTGTTTGTTTGTCTCGGAATGCACACTGACTGTGGTCAATTTCGTTTGATGATTGATATCTCTATGGGGCCAACGTCTAACTAACTTTGAGAAGATAACACAAAGATGAGAGAACACCTCAGTCAATTTTATAAAGCCCTTTTTTTTTACATCAGAGAGCGAGAGAGAGACTGGATCAGCAGCACAACAACAGAGGGGACAGTCAGGAGTCCAGCCAAGTAGTCCTGAGGCATGGTCCTATTTTCAAGTTTTGAAAAACGGTTCATTACTCTGAGCTTTATTATAGGTTCACAATGCACTTTAGTGACATCTGCTGGTCGTTTTTTAAACAGTTTTCATCACAACTGTGGCGCAGCGGTTAGCCGTTGGCTTCAGTATCCCACAATCAGCTTTGTGATTTTGACGATTCCTCAGAAGCTCCGGTATCAAACTACAGAATGAGATAGCAAAATCTTAGGCAAAATCATTCGCAAGGAGATTCCTGCAAAAATATTATTTGAAGATAACTTGGCTATATACACGGGTTACCAGTACCGAGTCGATGTGCAGGGGTACGAGGTAAGTGAAGTAGATACTGTATGTACATATAACTAGGACTAAAGTGACTAGGCAACAAGATAGATAATAAATAGTAGCAGCAAAGTATGTGATGAGTCAAAACAGTTTGTGCTAAAAGGGTCAATGCAGTCCGGCTAGCTATTTGGTTAATTATTTAACTAACTATTTAGCAGTATTATGGCTTGGTGGTAGAAGCTGTTCAGGGTCTTGTTGGTTCCAGACTTGGTGCATAGGTACCACTTGCTGTGCAGTAGCAGAGAGAACCGTCTAGGACTTGGGTGGCTGGAGTCTTTGACAATTTTTAGGGCCTTCCTCTGATGCCGCCTGGTATAGAGGTCCTGGATGGCAGGAAGCACAAACTTTTACCCTCACAAACTTTTACAGATGCACAATTGAGAGCATCCTGTCGGGCTGTATCACCGCCTGGTAAGGCAACTGAACTGCCCACAACCGCAGGGCTCTTCAGGGTGGTGCGGTCTGCACAACGCATGACCGGGGGCAAACTACCTGACCTCCATGAAACCTACAGCACACAATGTCACAGGAAGGCCAACAAGATAATCTAGGAGAACAACCACCTGAGCCACTGCCTGTTCACCCCGCTACCATCCAGAAGGCGAGGTCAGTACAGGTACATCAAAGCTGGGACAAAGAGACTGAAAAACAGCTTCTATCTCAAGGCCATCAGATTGTTAAACAGCCATCACTAGCACATTAAAGGCTGCTGCCTATAAACAGACTTGAAATCATTGGTCACTTTAATAATGCCACTTTAATAATGCTTACATAGCTTGCATTACTCATCTCATATGTATATACTGTATTCTATACTATCTATTGCATCTTAGCCTATGCCGCTCTGACATTGCTCATCCATATATTTATATATTCTTATTCCATTCCTTTACTTAGATTTGTGTGTATTAGGTATTTGTTGTGGAATTGTTAGATAATACTTGTTAGATATTGCTGCACTGTTGGAACAAGAAGCACACAATTATTTCACTACACTCGCAATAACATCTATGTGTGTGACCAATAAAATGTGATTTGATTTTGATTTAGTATGATATGTCATGTTTGGTATGGTTACATAAGACAGAAGGTTACTTAAGGCAAAAACGAATAACGCAAACGTCTAGCTACCCAAAGATCGCGTGTTCGAATCTCATCTCGAACTATTAGCAACTTTGCAACTACTTACTACTTTTTAGGTACTTTGCAACTACTTAGCATGTTAGCTAACCCATACCCTACACTAACCTCTTACCTAGTTAATGTTAATCACCCAGCAAGCGTTAGCCACAACAAATTGGAATTCGTAAAATATCATACATTTTGCAAATTCGTAATATATTGTACGAATTGCAATCTGTAATATATCATACAAAATGGATGATGGACATCCACAAATTACTACCGACTGCCTCGATTTGGACTTATGTAGCAAATTTGGAAATTGTGTTTTTTACATTGGATAAAAGTAGAGACTCAGAGCAAGAAAAAGGTATATCATACATTGCAGTTGAGGAACAATGGGAAAGTAATTCTGCTTTGAAAGTTGATCAACTTGTAACACCACTTTTGAGAAAATGGCCCTTGAATGTTTTGGTACACCTACTGGAGAGCTCTTCTTCATCTACACCCATTCAGCATTGTTCTCACCCTCTTAAGCCTTAGGTTTAAACTTACATTTGATTTGATACAGTGTGTTTACCACATGGCCTCACATGGGAATCCTTAAAGAGAAGGCTGGGGGCCTTCTCTTTAAGGATTCCCATGTGAATCCTTCTCCCAAAAGAGAAGCTGCATGTATGCAATGTGAGGCCATGTAAGTTTATTTGTCACATGCACAGAGTACAGAAGGTGTACACGGTACAGGGAAGTGTTTACTTGCATAGTAGCAATATCAAAAACAGAAAGTGTCCAGATAAAATATTTTATCATTATTAGATGCACTTGTCTAAATTGATGGGTCATGTAAAGGAAATGCTATAACCACCACCCAGCCACATCTATCTAGGTGGACGGGTCACTATTGTCTAGACACATGTTCATGATATACAATAGATGGCACCAATCCCTCCCAGACACACCTGGTTTATTTGATGGGTCATGTAATAATCCAGCCAAAGTAGAGTCTTTTGTATAGACATGTAGCTAGCTAGCTAGCTAAACAATGAGCCGACATAATCCCAACTCATAATACTACTAATACAAACATTGTCATAGCTGTTCTATGAATCTGCAGGTAGATAAAGCTACCAACCTCGGTTCAATCTTGTTTCCATTGATCATCCTTGAGATGTTTCTACAACTTTATTGGAGTCCACCTATGGTAAATTCAATTGATTGGACATGATTTGGAAAGGCGCACGCCTGTCTATATAAGGTCTCACCGTTGACAGGCATTGTCAGAGAAGAAAACAAGCCATGAGATCGAAGGAATTGTCCATAGAGCACCGAGACAGGATTGTGTCGAGGCACAGATCTGGGGGAAGGGTACCAAAAACTTTCTGCAGCATTGAAAGTCCCCAAGAACACAATGGCCTCCATCATTCTTAAATGGAAGAAGTTTAGAACCATCAAGACTCTTCCTAGAGCTGGCCGCCCGGGCCAAGATGAGCAATTAGGGGAGAAGGGCCTTGGCCAGGGAGGTGACCAAGAACCCGATGTTCACTCTGACAGAGCTCCAGAGTTCCTCTGTCGAGATGGGAGAAACTTCCAGAATGACAACCATCTCTGCAGCACTCCACCAATCAGGCATTTATGGTAGAGTGGCCAGATGGAAACCACTCCTCAGTAAAAGGCACATGACAGCCCTTTTGAAGTTTGCCAAAAGGCACCTAAAGGTCACTCCGACCATGACAAACAAGATTCTTTAGATTGATGAAACCAATATTGAACTCTTTGGCTTGAATGCCAAGAGACAAGTCTGAAGGAAACCTGGCACCATCCCTGCGGTGAAGCACGGTGGTGGCAGTATCATGCTGGGGGGGGAGGGTTTCAGCAGCAGGGACTGGGAGACTAGTAAGGATCGAGGGAAAGATGAATGTAGCAAAGTACAGAGAGATCCTCGATGAATACCTGCTCCAGAGCGCTCAGGACCTCAGATTGGCGCAAAGGTTCACCATCCAACAGAACAGCGACCTAAGCACATAGGCAAGACAACGCAGGAGTGGCTTCGGAACACATCTCTAAATGTCCTTGAGTGGCCCAGCCAGAGCCCGGACTTGAACCTTATCGAACGACGCTCCCCATCCAACCTGACAGAGCTTGAGAGGATCTGCAGAGAATAATGGGAGATACTCTCCAAATACAGGTGTGCCAAGCTTGTAGCGTCATACCCGAGAAGACTCGAGACTGTAATTGCTGCCAAAGGTGCATCCACAAAGTACTGAGTAAAGGGTCTGAATAATTATGTAAATGTGATATTTCAGACTTTTAAATCTAAAAACGTGTTTTTGCTTTGTAATTATGGGGCATTGTGTGTAGATTGATGAGGATTAAAAAAACAATTTTAGAATAAGGCTGTAACAAAATGTGGAAAAAGTCAATGGGTCTGAATACTTTCCGAATGCACTGTTTAATGACAAAAGAGAAGCTGCATGTATGCAATTATAGACAAGTTGACTAATAACCGACCAAATGTTGGTAATTATAAGCAGAAACATATCTAAATCATGCATATCTACATCAGACATCACATATAGTCGGACGGTTGCGGACGTGGGGGGATTCTATAAACTAATACATGGAATTGTTTAAAGATGGTCATATCATGGATTATTTAGATATTTGATTTACTTAATATATATATATATATTAAACCGTTCAATGCTTTCGTGAGAAGTTTTTGGAGTTTCGGGATGTCTCCTAGTCTTACAAACAGCGCTGTCGCACTGCCACTTTCCACCACAGATGTTGAAGGCTGAGATAGGTGGATTGAGACGATATCTCTAGCTTAAACTGACTGATTTTGATGTTTTTATTATTATGTTAACTAGATTGACGCACGGGTCTTGATTGACACACACCATCTTGATCCAAGATGGCGTAGTAGTGCAGACGTGTTTGTCATTGTCCGTGTAAATGTTATGTTTTTTTTGTGTCTTTTTTTGTATATATTTCAATCTTAAATTAAATATACCTTCCGGGAACCCGCCTCACCCAATTTTTATACCTTATAGCTAGAACCTCCATCAGAGGCTAGCCATCAGAAGCTAACCAGCTAATTAGCTACTAGCTATTTAGTCATTGTTAGCCACTGCTAGCAGCCTTTACCTTTAGCTCAGACACCAGCCGATTTTAGCCTGGATAATACCTGCCAGTCTGCACAGCGCAATATCAACCCTGAGCATATCGGACTGGTTTTCTCCACTACAACACCGGTTTCCTGCCGTAAGCTCTGGACCATCTGGATCATCGCAGCTAGCTAGCTGCTACTGAGTGGCCCAGCCCCAAAGCTGGCCTTGAGCCAGGCCCATCTCCCGGCCTGCTCAGTGGATCCTATGATCATTTGGCTACACAGCTGATGGCTCCCGGACTCTTCACTAACACGACTAGAAGCCACTACGTCACAGGATTCCTGCCGTAAGCTCTGGACCTTTGCATCGGATCATCGCAGCTAGCTAGCTGCTACCGAGTGGCTATAGTGGCTAACGCCCTTGTCCCGAAGCTAGCACCAGTTAGCCTCGAGGCCTGGACCCTATGTCGATACGGAGCCTCGCCGACCCATCACGGCTCTTCCGCCGTCGTAATTCCGTTTGATGTGCCCTCAACCGGCCTTTGCCGGACGTCGGTGAAAATGCTTCTGCTAGCCCCAGCCTGCTAACTTTATGAACGCTGTGTCTCCCGCTTGCTAGCGTAGTAACTACTACCTAACGGCTTCCCTGTTTCATACATTGCTGTTCACTGGACCCTATGATCACTTGGAAACATAGCTGGTGCCTGCTGGACTGTTCATTAATCACGGTACTCCATTTAGTTTATTTTGTTTATCTGTCGGTCCTAGCCTCGAACTCAGGCCCTGTGTGTAGTTAACTTACCCTCTCTGCCCATTCATCGCCATTTTACCTGTTGTTGTCTTAGCTGAATTATCTGTTGTTGTCTTAGCTAGCTCTCCCAATCAACTCTTGTGTTTGCTTTATGCCTCGCTTTATGTCTCTCTCTAATGTCAATATGCCTTGTATACTGTTGTTTAGGGTAGTTATCATTGTTTTATTTTACTGCGGAGCCCCTAGTCCCACTCAACATGCCTCAGATACCTCTTTTGTCCCACCTCCCACACATGCGGTGACCTCACCTAGCATAACTAGTGCCTCCAGAGATGCAACCTCTCTTATCGTCACTCAATGCCTAGGTTTACCTACACTGTAACCGCACCCTACCATGTCCCTGTCTGTACATTATGCCCTGAATCAATCCTACCACGCCCAGAAATCTCCAACGCACTAGACGACCTGTTTTGATAGCTTTTAGCCGTACCCTCATCCTACTGCTACTCTGTTCCTCGGGTGATGTAGAGGCTAACCCAGGCCCTGTGTGCCCCCAGGTGCTCTCATTTGTTGACTTCTGTAACTGTAAAAACCAAGGTTTCATGCATGTTAACATCAGAAGCCTCCTCCCTAAGTTTGTTTTACTCACTGCTTTAGCACACTCCACCAACCCTGATGTCCTTGCCGTGTCTGAATCCTGGCTTAGGAAGGCCACCAAAAATTCTGAGATTTCCATCCCCAACTACAACATTTTCCGTCACGATAGAACTGCCAAAGGGGGAGGAGTTGCAATCTACTGCAGAGATTCCTGCAAATTTGTCATACTTTTCAGGTCTATGCCCAAACAGTTTGAGCTTCTAATTTTAAAAATTAATCTCTCCAGAAATAAGTCTCTCACTGTTGCCGCCTGTTATAGACCCCCTTCAGCTCCCAGCTGTGCCCTGGACACCATATGTGAATTGATTGCCCCCCATCTATCTTCAGAGTTTGTTCTGTTAGATGACCTAAACTGGGATATGCTTAACACCCTGGCTGTCCTACAATCTAAGATATATGCCCTCAATCTCACATAAATTATCAAGGAACCAATCAGGTACAACCCTAAATCTGTAAACATGGGCACCCTCATAGATATTATCCTGACCAACTTGCCCTCCAAATACTCCTCTGCTCTTTTCAATCAGGATCTCAGCGATCACTGCATCATTGCCTGCAACCGTTATGGGTCTGCGGTCAAACGACCCCCACTCATCACTGTCAAATGCTCCCTGAAACACTTCTGCGAGCAGGCTTTTCTAATCAACCCGTCAGTAGGGGATGCCTGATTGTTCTTTAAAAGAAAATTCCTCACCATCTTAAATAAGCATGCCCCTTTAAAAAAATGTAGACCTAAGAACAGATATAACAGTTGGTTCACTCCAGTCCTGACTGCCCTCGACCAGCATAAAAACACCCCTGTGGTGTACTGCACTAGCATCGAATTGTCCCCGCGATATGCAACTTTTCAGGGAAGTCAGGAACCAATACACACAGTCAGTTAACTCCCCCCAAAATTGGGACACTGTGAAGTCCATGGAGAAAAAGAGACCACCTCCCAGCTGCCCACTGGACTGAGGCTAGGAAACCCTGTCACCAACAGCTCCGCACCCCCCACAACTACTTGCCCAAGCCTCTCCAGCTTCTCCTTCACCAAAATCCAGATAGCAGATGTTCTGAAAGAGCTGCAAAACCTGGACCCGTACAAATCAGCTGGGCTAGACAATCTGGACCCTCACTTTCTAAAATTATCCCCTGCCATTGTTGCAACCCCTATTAATAGTCTGTTCAACCTCTCTTCAATATTGTCCAAGATTCCTAAAGATTGGAAAGCTACCGCGGTCATCCCCTCTTCAAAGGGGGTGACACTCTAGACCCAAACTGTTACAGACCAATATCCATCCTGCCCTGCCTTTCTAAAGTCTTCGAAAGCCAAGATAACAAACAGATCACTGACCATTTCGAATCCTACCGTACCTTCTCTGCTGTGCAATCCGGTTTCCAAGCTGGTCACGGGTGCACCTCAGCCACGCTCAAGGTACTAAACGATATCATAACCTCCATCGATAAAAAGACAGTACTGCAGCCGTTTTCATCGACCTGGCCAAGGCTTTCGACTTTGTCAATCACCATATTCTTATTGCCAGACTCAACAGCCTTGGTTTCTCAAATAACTGCCTCGCCTGGTTCACCAACTACTTCTCAGATAGAGTTCAGTGTGTCAAATCGGAGGGCCTGTTGTCCGGATCTCTGGCAGTCTCTATGGGGGTGCCTCTGTATACGTATATCAATGATGTTTCTCTTGCTGCGTGTGATTCCTTGATCCACCTCTACGCAGACGGCACCATTCTGTATACATCTGGCCCTTCTTTGGACACTGTGTTAACAAACCTCCAAACGAGCTTCAATGCCATACAACACTCCTTCAGTGGCCTGCTCTTAAACGCTAGTAAAACTAAACGCATGCTCTTCAACCAATCGCTGCCTGCACCCGCCCGTCCGACTAGCATCACTACTCTGGACAGTTCTGACTTAGAATATGTGGACAACTACAAATACCTAGGTGTCTGGCTAGACTGTAAACTCTCCTTCCAGACTCATATTAATCATCTCCAATCCGAAATTAAATCTAGCATCGGGTTCCTATTTCGCAACAAAGCATCCTTCACTCATGCTGCCAAAAATGCCCTCATAAAACTGACTATCCTACCAATCTTCGAGTTCGGCGATGTAATTTTCAAAATAGGCTCCAACACTCTAATCAGTAAACTGGATGCAGTCTATAACAGTGCCATCTGTTTTGTCACCAAAGTCCCATATACCACCCACCACCGCGACCTGTATGCTCTCGTCGGCTGGCCCTCGCTACATATTCGTTGCCAGACCCACTGGCTCCAGGTCATCTATAAGTCTTTGCTAGGTAAAGCTCCGCCTTATCTCAGCTCACTGGTCACCATAACAACACCCACCCGTAGCACGCGCTCCAGCAGGTATATCTCACTGGTCATCCCCAAAGCCAACAGCTCCTTTGGCTGCCTTTCCTTCCAGTTCTCTGCTGCCAATGACTGGATCGAATTGCAAAAATTGCTGAAGTTGGAGACATATCTCCCTCACTAATTTTAAGCATCAGCTATCTGAGCAGCTTACCGATTGCTGCAGCTGTACCCAGCCCATCTGTAAATAGCCCATCCAACTACCTACCTCATCCCCATATTGTTTTTATTTACTTTTTTTTGCTCTTTTGTACACCAGTATTTCTACTTGCACATCATCATCTGCATATCTATCACTCCAGTGTTAATTTGCTAAATTGTAATTACTTCGCTACTATGGCCTATTTATTGCCTTACCTCTTTACTCCATTTGCACACATTGTATATAGATTTTTCTATTGTGTTATTGACTGTACTTTTGTTTACTCCATGTGTAACTCTGTGTTGTTCATTGTCGCACTGCTTTGCTTTATCTTGGCCAGGTCGCAGTCGTAAATGAGAACTTGTTCTCAACTGGCCTACCTGGTTAAATAAAGGTGAAATATATATATATATTTTTAAATAGACTCTTAAGGATGATTTTTTTCTTCACTCTGAATTCACCCAGTGTGTCATTACATATCATATCGTTCCACAATGATTACAACCCCACCTTCATGCCCTTTCTGCTAAATGTTATCCGTGTTGGAGTATGCTTCAGTGCAGGCTCCAGCTAGGCTGAGGAGTTCCACCCTAGAAACAACCCCCCACCCCTCCCCTCAGATAAAGGGCTTTTGTTCTGCATCTAATGTTTTCATTAGGAAACTGGGTGCAGCCGAGGGAAGAGGAGAGACAGAGAGACTTTCAATACGCTTTTGGGCACTGAATACACTGTGAGTATTTCTTTCTCTCTTTATTCCTCTTTCTTTTCTACTTCCTCCATATTTCTCTCATTGCAAGAGACAGTTAAGACTCTGCTTTTACACTCCAGCTGTACTCCAGGTTTCCTCTCCTACGCCATGACCCGCCCCTACACCATCTCACTTGGACTCCTGCTCCTCCTCATTGGCTACGCAGCGGCAGGTAAGAGACATGATTGGGTGTTGCTGGGATTAGAGGTCATAGGGGAAAGGGCAGGGGGCACAGGAGATGGGTAAACAAACCATCAATAGGTGTGTTGCTTACTCTGTCAGATTCTGTTTTTATCTGGAACCAAAAATGATTTTCCTATGGGGACAGCCGAAGAACACTTCTGGTACCCTGTTTTCTAAGAGTGTAGCAATGCAGAGTACTCACCATGCAATGGAGTTGAAGAGTTATTTGTGCTTAGTGAATCGCTGGAAATAATTTTTTTAATCAATCAATCAAATGTTTTTATAAAGCCCATTTTACATCAGCCGATGTCACCAAGTGTTGTACAGAAACCCAGCCTAAAACCCCAAACAGCAAGCCATGCAGATGTAGAAGCGTAATGTGATGTCGAAGCTTACATGAATTGGGGATCTTTCCACTGTGAAATGGACCTGCTCTTTAAGGAATATCAATCTTGGTCATTCAGCATATAGGTTACAGGATGTGTGTGTGCGGAGGTGATGGTTGGATGAACATGTGTGCGTGTGTGAGAGAGAGAGAGAGAAAGGCCGTGTCTGAATACCCAGACCAGAGTAGTAAATAGTATGAGAAAAAAAATGATGTTTTACAGTACGTGAAGTTTAGAAAGTCGTTTTCTGAATGAATCATTAAATGCGCAAAAGCGTTGACTCCCGCCATTCTTTAATTTTGGTGCAGCGCGTCAATTTATCTGATTATCAGCTGTTGTCGAATACGTGAGTTGGAAAAGACAATTGAATTAAAATGCCAAAATGGGTATACAGTTTATGTAGTACGCTAGTCTGGGTATTCAGACACGGCTAGAGAAGAGAGAGAGAGACAGAGAGAGACAGAGAGAGAGAGAGACAGAGAGAGAGAGAGACAGAGAGAGACAGAGAGAGAGAGACAGAGAGAGAGAGACAGAGAGAGAGACAGAGAGAGAGACAGAGAGAGACAGAGAGAGAGAGACAGAGAGAGACAGAGAGAGAGACAGAGAGAGACAGAGAGAGAGACAGAGAGAGAGACAGAGAGAGAGAGAGAGAGAGAGAGAGGAGAGAGAGAGAGAGAGAGAGAGAGAGGAGAGAGAGAGAGAGAGAGAGAGAGAGAGAGAGAGAGAGAAAAGGGACTCATGGGGTTAGAACATCTGTTTCTTATTTTTAAAGTGTCATCGACCATTCTCCATGTAGTACTTCATCAGTACAGTGTTTGACTACAAACATCTTCAATCGTATCCATATGTCCCGTGTCTGTCTCAAAACCTATCATTCCAACCTTGTTCATTACTCAAAATGACTTCCAGAGAAAATCACAAACACTTCGGTCACTCCTCCATATCCTACTCAATATAGGCTTGAGTGTGACTTCATACACCAGGAATGGCCAACTGTGGCAACAACACATAGAACCACACATTTCTCGCTCTTTCTGCCAACACACTATCGATCCAGGAAATATCCTGGAGATCTGACTAACAACTTGTTAGTCTTATTTTCATTGGCGGGCCTGTATTAGGCAATAGCTGGTTTGTGGGACCACTGGTGTTGTGTACTAACTGATCTAATGCTCTGACTCAGACTGTGTTCTTCATTATTCACTCCACCGCAAACACGCACGCCATCTTCCCGAACCCTGTCTCCCAGGGCAGAGTGTGTTAGATCAGGATCCTGTGGGCTGCTGTTTTTTCCTTTCCTATAGCCGGTTTCCTCTGAGTGTGTGGGTCAGTATTTCTCAACCTCCTGGTGCAACTATGATAGAATACACAAAGGAGTGTGCACTTCATCAGGCATGTCATCATCTGCCTCATTTGCCTTTGTCCAACACACGCTCCCCCCAGACAAGCTTTAGCTGCAGTCTTAGGGCCTTTTGGTGTCCTGACATGTTGACAGCCAAACCAGAGAAGCAGAGGCTGTTTTAACTACCAGAGCAGGGAATTCTGGCATTCAACAGCAAACCACTACGCTCAGATTACATACGCTGGATAGCTATAGAACCGTGTTTGTTTGTTATCACGCGCTAAACTTCAATTCAAAGACAATGCCCTCCATGCATCTTTCACAGATTGTGATCAATTGACATGTCACACGTCTTCCTCAGGGAAAAAGCCTTGAAGTTTGCCGACCGGCTAATATGTCCAGATGGATTTCACATACGGGAAGTTATGGGACCGTCTGTAGTACTGACGCAGAGACATGTGCTGCGTTTTTCTATTGAGAGAAATCCAAAGAGGAGCTCCATCTCACATTCATCCTTTGGGATTCCTTGGCTTTTCTCCTGGGTCCACTTGGCATGCTCTGTGGTGGTGTAATGGAGCTTGTAAAATTGTACCGTGGGATAGCGCCATAAAAACAGCACAACTGGTAATTCATGACTGCTGTTCACAGGGCACTGGAGGACAGTCATGATGTTGGAAAAGTAAATGCCCCTTATGTTGTGTTACTTTTGTGACCGGCAGGGAACAGACTACTATACATGTGAGAGAGGCCAAATTCAACCCTCAACAGACATATATATATATATATATATATATATATATACAACATATATATATACAACATATATATATACAACATATATATATACACAACATATATATATATATATACAACATATATATATATATATATACAACATATATATATTATACAACATATATATATATATACAACATATATATATATATACAACATATATATATACAACATATATATACAACATATATATATACAACATATATATATATATACACAACATATATATATATATACAACATATATATATATACAACATATATATATACAACATATATATATACAACATATATATATACAACATATATATATACAACATATATATATACAACATATATATATATACACAACATATATATATATATACAACATATATATATATATACAACATATATATATACAACATATATATATACAACATATATATATACAACATATATATATATACAACATATATATATATATAACAACATATATATATATACACAACATATATATATACAACATATATATATATATACAACATATATATATATATACAACATATATATATACAACATATATATATACAACATATATATATATATACAACATATATATATATACAACATATATATATATATACACAACATATATATATATACACAACATATATATATACAACATATATATATACAACATATATATATATATACAACATATATATACAACATTATATATGATACAACATATATATATATATACAAATATATATATACAACATATATATATATATACACAACATATTATAATATATATATCCACAATATATATAATATATACAACATATATACTATTATACAACATATATATATATATACAACATATATAATATAACAACATTATATAGATACAACATATATATATACAACATATATATATATACAACAATATATATTATACACCATATATAATATAATATATATATATATACAACATATATATTATATACAAACACTACTATTATATCAACATAATATAATATACAACATATATATATACAACATATATATATATATACAACATATATATATACAACATTAATATATATACAATATATATCAATCTATATATATAACAACATATATATATACAACATATATTATACAAACATATATATATATACAACATATTATATATATAACAACATATATATATATATACAACATATATATATATATATACAACATATATATATTATACAACGATATATACAACATATATTATACACATATATATATACGACATATATATATACAACATATATATATACAACATATATATATACAACACTATATATATACAACATATATATATACAACATATATATATATACAAACATATATATATACAACATATATATATATATAACGGTCTTTGTTCTGTGTTTGTAATGCCTTTTAGTGTGCATATCTACATTAAAAAAACTTTCCTAAGGTCCTAGGACGATATATAGTAAGAAAGACATTTCCAGCTTGAATGGTTTATGTTAAAACGTTCTGTGACGTCATGGAAACCAGGTGCAACAGGAAGTGTGGCTGAAGAGAATAGACAGGGCTCCATGCCATAGATTATACTGTACATGTTCTATGCGTCATTGAGAAGACACCTGTCTTCACAGACAAACGGACCACACATCCCAGCCACATTCCTCACTGCCATAGCCACCGGCGACCAGCGCTTCAGCTCACAGAGAAAAATAAGGGCTCTTAAGAAGGGGTAGGTGGTTAATTGGAACCATTAAACCTGCATGGCAAATGGAAAAAGGTGGTCGAACAATGTATGGATGTTTTTCCATGTTTCTCCACCACACCCAACCCATAAAGGTTCAAGGTTGATTCCAACTGAGAGCACCACACAGTTCACTGCCAGACAAAGTGTTGAGTTGTGTATCAAAGCTAAGCCAAAAGGTGTAGTCTATTTGGCCTAAGGTTATACAAGTATGCAATGCTGCACTGACTCTGGATCATCGGCATCTCTTCTGAATAAACTGGGTCACGGCCTGGTGAAAGTGAGGGTGTACTGATCCTGGTTACGTTTGCTGGAGCGCCATGTCTGCAGAATGGCATGTGGCTGGGGGTTTATGGTGAACTGATTGGCTGGGCAGCAGGCTGCCTGCAGAGAGGAGATGTAGAGGTAATAGAAAACACGTTGAACCGTCTGTGAACCAGACAGACGGGAGAGGGAGGGAAAACAAGGGAGAGGAGACAAGGAAGACTTGTTTTGGTGACCTTTACAGATTAGTTGGATTCATAATGGAACAGAACTGAGGTTTTTTTCCATTTCTGCTGGGAAGAAATTAAGCTGTGGATAGAGATAGTATAGAAAAAAAAATACACAGGGTTTTCTCAGGGAGGATTTGAGAATTCTGCTCTGGTGTGTATTGAAGTCTATAAGTATGTCCTCTAGTCTAGCCTGTTTGAAGGATGTACAGTAAGACTAAGCTATTGAAATGATAAAAGAACAGGTGTTGGTAAAGTCAGAAATAAAGTGAGAAAACATGATCTGTTCTGCAAGATAACACATATTTGTCTTGTAATCAAAAATGATCACCGATGGCCAGTTGTTTTCCATCAGGACCCGAGTCTGCGCTCCAACCCAGAGATGTCCGGTCGAGTGCCTGTCAGGACCACAGTACTCTTCATGACAGACTGGATGTAGTGGAGAAGGTGGAGTAGTAATCAATGCTTTTCACGGTCTTGTTTGGTCACACATTAAACAAAACACATCTAATAAAGCCTTTATAAAGCCGTTATAAGACATATGTTTCTGCTTCACAAACCACTCATAACCAAACATCATAGCATAATAAAAGGTGATATAACAGGTCCTTACACATGCTGCTTTAAAAAAAAAGTGGTGTGACCTTTATGGCACTCTTTAGTATGACACTTAAAGGGTTCAATCAGACACTCGATCTTTGAAGGAATTTGGAAGATTTCCCAGTGGTTTGTAACATTAATACTGTATATCAACTTGTTTTTCGTTTGATCGACGGCCAAACTATCTGCACTATTTCCTTTTAAGGATCATATTTTTTTTAATTTTTTTTAGCTAAAGAGCCCATCCAAACGACTCAGCAGTGGAATTCACTCAGTTACTAACATTTCTTCCTCTTTAAATTCACGCCACCCAGAGAGTATTGATGTTGAGTGAGTATTGAGTGCATTTGAGGAGAACCTATCCCCGGCGGGTAGCCTAGCGTTTAGAGAGGCGATGCCAGTTTGAATCACGGGTCTGACAGGGAAAATATGTTAGGAAGTGAGCTGATAACTGGAGGGTTGCTGGTATCAAATCCTAGATGCTGTTGTGCCCTTGAGCAAGGCACTTAAACCCTCAAAACAGTGGTGGGTATTGGATAGGTAAAAACAATGGTAATAGCTTCAGCTTGTACATTGATATGCTATATGGAAACTTTGCCATATCTTACTTACGATCCAATTCTTTAAAGAGATTCTCCGGTACTTTTTAGTCATTAGTTCTGAAAGTAGGCTCACGACCAAAAAGTGATCCCCGAAAATTGCTTACTACGTCACATACGTGCAGATATGTGCACCGTGTCATTCCTCTCTCAATCGTTCTGTGTGCATCTTGCTAGCTGTCACTCAAATTGCTTGGGGGCTGGCCCATGTGGGGGAAACTGTAGGGAAAATGGCACCACACAGCTCCAGAAAACAATTGTTTTCACACTAGGGATTTCGTGGGTAATTAAGGTAAAACAGTAAATCTGCTCATAGATTATGCATGTATGAACTACACATGGACACATCCAGCCCAAAGCGGGAGTTAAAAAAAATAGTAACTAGTCGCTAAAGTTCCCGGAGCAAGTCTTTAAGATCGACACTCAGGTCTAGGTTAAAGGGACAGGGCCTAAGAATCCATGTGAATTGGGCTGATAGATGGTCCCTGTCTGTCTCCTGCAGCATGTAGAGGACACAGTACAAAAGCTGGAGGCTGAGCTGGCCATGCTGCTGGATGCCATAGAAGCCCCTGAGTGGAGTCCCCTGCTGGAAACTGTTGGAAAACCTGTGGTGGACATCCTGGACGGCCAGGGACTGGGAGAGAATGGCGACTCCTGAGAGAGGAAGAGGAGAAGATCTCTGTTGAGCAGCTACTAATTATACTTCACTTTAGCTTTAGGAAGTGATGAGGGTGCACCTGGCTAGGTCAAACAATGAAAGACTAATGTACAGTCTCTGCTGTTTTGCTGAAGTTGTATTTTGTAAGTAGACAAAAACGGTATAAAACAATCCTTCTAAAGTGTAAACACAGGCTTAGTATATATTCTGTGGTACAGTCGCTAGATCACAACACTAAAGCGTATTTGTCCCCGTAATACACTGCTCTGTTCCTCGGGCACTCATCCTTTCTCTCGTCTTTGGCTGAACTTGAATCCCTACACCCAGGGGTAACTGTGTCCCCAGCCTCTCCGGATGTTTACATCAAAGTCATAAACCATTGATTGTTTTCTCTGGTAATGTCTTCTGTTTTGGGTGGGATTGACCCTTTTCTGTCCCATATGCCTCTCTTCCGCCCCCTGGTGTTAGTCAAGAGTGACACATGCAGCACCGAGTCACAAGGTAGACCTTGCCCTTTAACACAGATCAAGAATCAGGTTACCCTAACCCCCAATCCAATACCAAACCATTAGGGGGCTGTAAATAATACCTGACCCTGTATCCGTGGTTAGGGACCACTAATCATCTCAATGTGGATGAATGACAAAAACAAAATCATTACAGAGACTACTAGAAGGAAGGTATTTATTTATCAAAGCAGATAAAGCAGTATGTCTCAATACACAGAGCAGTTTGAATAGGTACAGTACAAGGCTTCCACTGAGACCCAGGCTAGTTGCAAGTGTATTTATTTAGTCACCATAAAAATCTTACAGAACATGTTTAAAATCGGATCACAAAAAGGAGGGGGGTCATAGATCATCAAACCAGTTTTTTTTTTGTTCTTAAAAATAGTGTACACTATTTTACTAAATGTTTCTACAAAGATCAGACACTAATGTTAGATGTGAGAGCGTTGATCCTTATCCAGTTCACGGTAAAGGTGCTGTGGTAGTTGGTCACTCGCTCTGTAACAATGCTGTTTGAAACACCCAGGTAAATATACTTACAATGTTATCCGATAAACTAGAATGTAAACACATTGGTAAGAACATAGTTTCGATTTTTTTGCGAGTTAGGTAAGCAACATCCGATCAGGAATGGAGATGAATTTTAGATACCAAGGGAATGATATTAGGCTACAATATTGTTGAAAAAAAGCTATCCAGGGTTCTATTAAATTCCATGACTATTCATTACAAATACTGAACATAATTACATGGCCATTTCTAGCAGTGGAGACTGAGCATCCAATCAACTTTTTAATCTAATCGTCATTAGAGAGGACAATGTAAAGACATGTCGAAGAGCTGTATATATACTGTATATAATAAACCAGTGGTTTGAATTGAAGAGAGCGGTCCAGAAGCGTAGAAGAAGGATATCAAGGATCTGGAAGGATTCTGTATGGAGGAATGGTCTAGAATCCCTCCCAAGGTTCTCCAATCCAGAAAACATTTTTATTTTTTTAAATGTCTCAGTACTGTTATCCTCGTGAGGTATTGAAAGGTATTGAAAAAAGGGTGTCAATAATTTTGACCCCTACCTTTTGAAAAAAGTCATAATATGATAGTATATGCCATTTAGCAGACGCTTTTATGCAAATATGAAAGTATTACTTGTTAAACAAAATATCTTTCTCTGAGCAGTTGTATTAGTATAAAATAATATAATTTCACAAACATTTTTAGCATACAATATAGCTCAGTATTTGAATTATTTATATGGTCATTTTTGCTAATTTCTTTCAAGTTTGTGATTGATTTCAGACCCCGCTGCTTGTGTGTGTACATACATACATACATACATACATTGCATTCGTACAGTATTCAGACCCGTTGACTAAGTTTTTGATACGTTACAGCCTTATTCAAAAATGGATTCAATTGTCCCCCCCCCCATCAATCTACCCCATAATGACAAAGCAAAAACAGGTTTTTAGACATTTACTTAAAAAATGTAAACTGAAATATCACATTTACAAAGGTATTCAGACCCTTTACTCAATACTTTGTTGAAGCACCTTCGCGAGTCCTTTAGGTGCCGAGACTTCTTGCATATGACGCTACAAGCTTAGAACACGTGTATTTAGGGAGTTTCTCCCATTCTTCTCTGCAGATCCTCTCAAGCTCTGTCAGGTTGGATGGGGAGCTTCGCTGCACAGCTATTTTCAGGTCTCTCCAGTGATGTTTGATTGGGTTCAAGTCCGGTTTCTGGCTGGGCCACTCAAGGACATTCAGAGAAGCCACTCCTGCGTTGTCTTGGCTATGTGCTTAGGGTCGTTGTCCTGTTGGAAGGTGAACCTTCGCCCCAGTCTGAGGTCCTGAGCTCTCTGGAGCAGATTTCTTTCAAGGATCTCTCTTTCCCTCAATCCCGACTAGTCTCCCAGTCCCTGCCGCTGAAAAACATCATGATGCTGCCACCACCATGCTTCACCGTAGGGATGGTGTCAATTTCCTCCAGATGTGACGCTTGGCATTCAGGCCAAAGAGTTCAATCCAGAGAATCTTGTTTCTCATGGTCTGAGAGTCCTTTAGGTGCCTTTTAGCAAACTCCAAGCGGACTCTCATGTGCCTTTTACTGAGGAGTGGCTTCCTTCTGGCCACTCTACCATAAAGGCCTGATTGGTGGAGTGCTGCAGAGATGGTTGTTCTTCTGGAAGGGTCTCCCATCTCCACAGAGGAACTCTGGAGCTCTGTCAGTGTGACCATCAGGATCTTGGTCACCTTCCTGACCAAGGCCCTTCTCCACCGATTGTGCAGTTTGGCTGGGCAGACAGCTCTAGGAAGTGTTTTGGTGGTTCCAAACTTCTTCCATTTAAGAATGATGGAGGCCACTGTGTTCTTGGGGACCTTCAATGCTGCAGAAATGTTTTGGTACCCTTCTCCAGATCTGTGCCTCAACACAATCCTGTCTCGGAGCTCTATGGACAATTCCTTCGACCTCATGGCTTGGTTTTTGCTCTGACATCCACTGTCAACTGTGAGATCTTACATAGACAGGTGTGTGGTTTTCCAAATCATGTCCAATCAATTGAATTTACCACAGGTGGACACCAATCACATTGTAGAAACATCTCAAGGATGATCAATGGAAACAGGATGCACCGGAGCTCAATTTCAAGTCTCATAGCAAATGGTCTGAATACTGATGTAAATAAAGGTATTTCTTTTTTTAATACATTTGCAAAAATGTCTAAAAACCTGTATTCGCTTTGTCGTTATGGGGTATTGTGTGTAGATTTATGGGGAAAAACAACTATTTAATCAATTTTAGAATAAGGCTGTAACTTACCAAAATGTGGAACAGGTCAATGGGTCTGAATACTTTCCAAATACACTGTGTGTGTGTGTGTGTGTGTGTGTGTGTGTGTGTGTGTGTGTGTGTGTGTATACACACACTACTGATCAAAAGTTTTAGAATACCTCAGTCGGGTTTTTCTTTATTTGTAGTATTTTCTGCATTGTAGAATAATAGTGAAGACATCAAAACTGCGAAATAACACATATGGAATAATGTAGTAACCCAAAAAAGTGTTAAACAAATCAAAATATATTTTATATTTGAGATCATTCAAATAGCCACCCTTTGCCTTGATGACAGCTTTGCACACGCTTTCTCTAAACCAGCTTCATGAGGTAGTCACCTGGAATGCATTTTAATTAAGAGGTGTGCATTCTTCAAAGTTAATTTGTGGAATTTCTTTCCTTCTTAATGAGTTTGAGCCAATCAGTTGTGTTGTGACAACGTATGGGGGTAATATAGAAGATATCCCTATTTGGTAAAAGACCAAGTCCATATTATGGCAAGAACAACTCAAATAAGCAAAGAGAAATGACAGTCCTTCATTACGATAAGACATGAAGGTCAGTCAATCTGGAAAATGTCAAGAACTTTGAAAATTTCTTCAAGTGCAGTCGCAGAAACCATCAAGCGCTATGATGAAACTGGCTCTCATGTGGACCGCCACAGGAATGTTAGACCCAGAGTTACCTCTGCTGCAGAGGATAGTTTCATAAAAATTATCAGCCTCAGAAGTTGCAGTCCAAATAAATTCTTCACACAGTTCAAGTAACAGAAAAATCTCAGCATCAACTGTTCAGAGGGGACTGTGAATCAGGCCTTCATTGTCAAATTGCTGCAAAGAAACCACTACTAAAGGACACCAATAATAAGAAGAGACTTGCTTGGGCTAAGAAACATGAGCAATGAACATTAGACTGATGGACATTTTTCCTTTGGTCTGGAGATATTTTCTTCCAACCGCCATGTCTTTGTGAGACGCGGTGTGAGTGAACGGATGATCTCTGCATATATGGTTCCCATAGTAAAGCATGGTGGAGGAGGTGTGATGGTGCTTTGCTGGTGACACTGTCTGTGATTTATTTAGATTTCAAGGCACACTTAACCAGCATGGCTACCACAGCATTCTGCAGCGATACGCCATCCCATCTGGTTTGGGCTTAGTCCCACTATCATTTATTTTCAACAGGACATCTAGTCTTGAAGGAGTTCCTACATATGCTGAGCACTTGCTGGCTACTTTTCCTTCACTCTGTGGTCCAACTGATCCCTAACCATCTCAATTGGGTTGTGGTTGGGTGATTATGGAGGCCAGGTAATCTGATGCAGCACTCCATCACGCTCCTTGGTCAAATAGCCCTTACACCACCTGGAGGTGTGTTGGGTCATTGTCCTGTTGAAAAACAAATGATAGTCCCACTAAGCGCAAACCAGATGGGATGGCGTATCGCTGCAGAATGCTGTGGTATCTATGCTGGTTAAGTGTGCTTTGAATTCTAAAATTCTAAACCAGCAAAGCACCCACACACCGTCACACCACCTCCTCCATGCTTCACGGTGGGAACCACACATGCAGAGATCATCTGTTCACCCACTCTGTGTCTCACAAAAACACACCGGTTGGAACACAAAATCTCAAATTTTAACTCATCAGACCAAAGGACAGATTTCCACTGGTCTAAAGTCCATTGCTCATGTTTCTCGGCCCAAGTAAGTCTGTTCTTATTGTTGGTGTCCTTAAGTAGTTGTTTCTTTGCAGCAATTCGACCAGGCCTGAAGGCCTGATTCACGCAGTCTCCTCTGAACAGTTGATGTTGATGTGTCTGTTGAATCACTTATTTAGGCTCTAATCTGAGGTGCAGTTAACTCGAATGTTAACTCTAATGAACTTATCCTCTTCAGCAGAGGTAACTCTGTCTTCCTTTCCTCTGCGGTCCTCATGAAAGCCAGTTTCATCATAGCGCTTGATGTTTTTTCTGACTACACTATCCACTATTATTATTATCACTATTATATTACTTAACTATTATTCTACCATAAAGAAAATAGGAAAAATAAGGAAAAACCCTGGAATGAGTAGGTATGTCCAAATTTTTGACTGGTACTGTATATGTATGCATGTTATTTAGCAGCAATTTAAGACTTTTCACATAGCCAAGACCATCTAAGGGCATACTTAAACACTACCCCAAACCTTTGGGCTTATACCTTTTCCATATACATAACTAAGCACATAAAACTCAAACTTACCCACATTGGAGCATAATTACTGACTTATTAAAACATCCATTTAAGGAAGGAAAAGCCTGTGCACTTGAACATATTCTTAAGACAAACTACGGGATGTCAAAAGTTACTGCATACAATCTAAAATATTATACCATCCTTTTAACACTGGGAATAAATGATTTGTACAGTTGTAGGAGATCGTAAATCTTGTTTTTAGTAAACCTAGACATCACATAGACAGGCAAACAGGGCAGGGCTACACTGATTGGACGAGGCGAAAGTCAAGGTATGCTACTGCCATAGACGACTCATCTTGGTATCTATCCCATTATAGCGTCTGAGAGCATGGGCATCGCCATTGAAGTGGTCAAATTTCTTCTTCTTTTGTGTTTGAAAAATGCATACAGCTTATATTGGTGATTTACCACCACCTGCAGTGCAGGAGTCCTGAACCAAATCTTGTGTGTAATTTATTTATTGTGGCCACTAATGGCATTGATACAGTTTAATTAAAGCCATTTACCAACCAGGTAATCCAATTTGAAGTAGAAGCAAATGCTTTGATTATTAACTTATTGCTCCCAAGCATAGGAATCCCCACCCAGTTGACTACTTTAAAATTGAGGAAGCCCTCAATAGCAATGTCCATGAAAAAACAGATTATTGCCAAGTAAAGATCTCTATCCATCTCTATGGCCGAAGCTTGCATGTGCACATACTGTAAGCCATGCAAACCCTAGCATTTGGCTCTCCTACAAAATCAGAATAAAACCTTGAATAGAGGTACATGCAGGGTTCGAGACACTATCGTTGTAGTTAATGCGCTTATTTTTATAGGAAAACTGCATTTTTCCCACCTCACCTTTAAGAGGCATCTTGATTTTTTATTATATAATTAAATACTATTTAATTCCTCCCAAAAAACATTCATTTATCTATAATCACAATAAAATGGTTGTATACAAATGATAGTATTTTCACTTGCTGAAGGAACAGTGGTTCTATGCAGAGAGGAAACATACATTCACACACTCAAAGTTCCTAAGAATTGGCTATGCAAATGGTAGAAAAGCTTTGGCATATGTGCCTACAAGTTGTGCCTGCACACTTGGAAATAAGATCAGTACAACAATGTATGAAGGTTTGGCTTCATACAACTCTTAATTTAGTAACATTTACGTTAATTTAGTAAGAAGTCCCACATAAAACTGTGGAGAGTTAGGCTAGTCTATTTACACGTTTTACTTTGTTAGGCCTTAGGGTTTTAAGGCGGACTATGCTACATGTTCCCAGATGCCCATGCTGAAAGTAAATGGCACCACCTTAAATGTACCACTGTCTCTACTAGGTGAAAGTTTCAACTACACAACTCAAAACACTGCCCAATGATAACTTTCTATATGAAATGATCGAGACAATCATATTTGAGAGACAATTGTCAAATTCCACTAGGTTATAGCTATTGTTGTCTATTAAAGGATAATGTAGCTATTCAAAAGAAGTTGATCATTTCTGATCCATAGAAATAGAATGACTAGAACGACTGATCCCCTGTTAGTGACAAGGTTTGTGTTTAACAGGTAAGAACTAAAGCAGTACCAGCATGTAGCCCACAATGGAACAGTGTGAGAAGAACAGCATCTTGGCAACAGTCACAGAGATCGATGGTGAGGGAAACCTTCCATTTACACCGCAGTTGTACTTAGGGCCTTTGGAAATATAACACCGTAGGGGAATATGTTTTGGTGGAGGAGCGTAATCACTGTAGGAAAATCAAACTGGCATGCTGATGCATAATGTAGATATAACTATGTGTGATGAATGGCTATTGATTAACAATCAACACCATTTAAAGTGGTTTTACAGTATTGAACTAGTGATTTATTTACACTTGCAAAACCTCCTTATCCTTAATGGCCCATACAGGATTATATGCTAATAAGGCTCACTCTCTGCGACTGGGAACAGTATTAACCTCTTAAAGTCTCTATCCACTGCTTAGAAATAGAATCACATAGAACATAGTAATATAATAGTAATCCTATTTCTATGTGCACTACACTGTATATTGGCATTGTGATACAATTATATATTATCATTGAAATGAAAGGCATTTGGGGAAGGTAACCCAACAGTACTATTGTAGTTCCGAATAGGGTGCACAGAGAGAATGAGAGGGATTGAAAGAGCTACACAGGCAAAGAAAACAAAGAGTGCCTAACTCTATTTGAATAATTCAGCATGTGAGTTTGCAGTGGGAGCTACATCTAGTCGAGGTTGAAAGAGCAGGGAGGCTCTGCTAAAAAAATATCTTACACTCTTAAACCTGGCTCCTATTGCTCTGTATGTCATCAGGCTCATATACTGTGTCTGCGGCTACTGCTGCTTGTTATCCCCTCTCGTAATGATACCGTACCTTCCTGCTATACTGTACGTTGCATAGAAGAGAGTTAGCGCTTACTCTAGGGGCGCGGAGGGCAGGACCGCTCTGGAACCTGCAGTCCCATTCATGCCTTAACGATGGATGCTACAGAAGACAAAATAGGGGAGCCATTTTGTGTCCTGCTGTGTATTGTTGTTCTGCTGTGCGTCCCTGTTCCCACAGTCATCATGGCTACATAGGAGAGGTTAAAGTATCTATAGGCATGGTTACACACACACACACACACACACACACACACACACACACACACACACACACACACACACACACACACACAAGCCTGTGAGACCACCAGGTGGCGGTGCGGTGCTAGGAGCTTCCAGGAGAGGAGCAGACCGAGCCGCACATGCTCAGTTTGGAGGAGGACTCAGGTTCGGGTTCAGGATCCTCATCCTCTGTGCCTCCCTCAGCCTCTCCGGATCCGTCTCCATCACCATCATCACCCCCCTCGGCAGCTCCTTCACACTCCCCTCCCTCTGCACCCTCCTCCTGACTCTTTTTCAACCTGAGAGACAGATGCAGACACACGCACCAACGCACACACACACACACAAACACAGAGACGGAATAGAGAGAAAAGCCCATGTGTGATTAAAATACATAGTGGGAGTCTAAAGACTATGATATACTCTCTGTTCAGAAATGATGCCCAAGTAGTAAAAATAGAACTCAAGCTCCATTAATTACAGCAATAAAGAAACTCCATTTGCCATGCAGGAAGAATTCCAAATTATGCTGCAATCTCAGACACTGGTAAATAATGAATGGGGTATTCATTTAGATCAGGGCTGAACCAATATTCTCTCCCTCATGATCACAGAGCAGTCGCTGTGGTGGTTACGAAATTTAATCAGCCGGTGATTGTCAAGCAAATAACTGTCGGTCTCAAGGTAATTGACCGTTAATTAACATAAACACATTTAGCATCTCCTGGCTTCCACACATAGCCTACAAGACATTTTAAAAAGTCTAATAAATCCATGTAATATACAGTACCAGTCAAAAGTTTGGACACACCTACTCATTTCAGGGTTTTCATTTATTTTTACTATTTACATTCTAGAATAATAGTGAAGACATTAAAACGATGAAATAACACATATGGAATCATGTAGTAACCAAAAATGTGTTAAACAAATCAAAATATATTTTGATGACCACTTTGCAGAATACTTAGTGGTTTTTGAGGTCGGTTTGGTTTTGGTTTAATTATTTAAAAAATAACTTTATTTTATTTTTATAATGACAAAATTATTTTAGTTTTTATTTATTGATTTATTTGTTGCTTTTGATTGGAAATTAGTTAACATTCAATTGCCAAAACATTGAAAATATTCCATTCTCTGTCAAATCCACATTAAGTAGACATATAGGAAATTGCTATGAAATAATAATATATTTCAGTTATTTATACTGTACTGCTTGGCATTCCTTAAAGTCATCATCTCATCTCGGCTCAGGCAGTAGCAGCCAGACCATCTAATGTTATCTCTGTGCTCCCCATACTGTACTGTCTTTAGTCATCCTATTTAGCTTGGCTAGTCTAACTGAGTATGCTGCAGAGCTTTCTCGCTAAATAATTTTACTAGTTCTTCAAAATAGATAAGGCATACTTTCACAAATTGTCTCTATCCCTCTCATCATTGTGTTGTGTACTGTACATTCCTCTCTA
>NC_034177.2:62950837-62960837 GCF_002021735.2 Oncorhynchus kisutch | reverse complement strand
TGTGATCATAATAATTAGGATATTTTAGCGATCCGCAGTACGTCCTAAATACCTCCCCAGCCTTCAGGTGTGAGCGAAACAATGTAATTACACTTGATGTGTTTTAAGGCTACGGATGAGAAAGTTAATTTATCATTTCCAAGCGTTTAGGTCAGTTGTATGCTGCTTTGCGATCTATTAACAGCAAGGGTTGCATTAAATAGCCTCAATGTTTTACTGCATTTGTCAATATTCAATTCATACGCACAAAACATATAAACTAAATAATTCACTGTTAAAGTTGATCAGCTACATGTAGGCTGTTAATATATAGCTTAAATGTAGCACTTAGTTCAATTAATCAAATCAGTTATTGTTTTCTTGCGGAAACCATGAGCAACAACTGTCAAACTCAGTAATTTCTCTCAAATCACAGGGGTGTCGACTCCTACGGGACTAGTATTATCAGAGGAGTTGGACTTCGCCAAAAAAACAGTAGGTTATTCTGGCTGGAATTGTTACTCTGCTGCCATGTGAAAATGGCTGACATGGCCGATTCGGACAGGACAAAAATGACAGCTGTGGTACATTCACCGACCTCCCCAGTAAAACTAATGTGTGTCTCCCTGTGTCTCTCTCTGCGTCCAAATAGGGGCCGCAATAGGGCCTGACCTATAGCATAACATAATCACGTCAATAAATTGGTTATAACAAACTCAACACTGTAACACATGTAACAGCAAAATGAATGCAGATGACCTGGCAAATAAACTTTAAATGGGGGAATGTTTACTGGTTGCTCAGGAGGTAAAGGGGAAGTCAGACATGTGGAATAAATTTTACTAGTTGTTGAAAATATTGGCGATTTTAAGATAAAGAAGGTAAGGAGCCAGCACTGCGTACATATTATGTGTACCAATCACGTGCTGTATAGATTACAATAAAAACATTCTGATCGTTTGGAACAATGTAAACAACACTAAATAAATTATAAGCTTACCAGAGAGTCTGTTTTTGTTATGCCTTTATTACAGCAAAGACTAAAATCAGTTTTATTAATTCGTGAATCCAATTTCCGAAATGGAACGGCTTAATTTGTTGTTTAAGCTAATTACTCAAGTCTTTCTTTTTTTATTTGAAAACTAAAATGCTTGATTGCATTTCGAATCATGAATGACTTTTATGCGGTGTGCTGACATGAATAAATGAATGAATGATTGATATACTAGCCTACTGTATATACAGTAAGTATTGAAATATAGGCCTATGTAAGTTACGGTATTAAGACTAAACAGGATGCGCTCTTAGGCCTGCAGCTCCAATGGTGGTTACACAAGGCTGCTATACTAAGCCTGCTAATGATAATGACATTACTTATGATCATAATAGTAATAATAACAATAATGAGATCAAGCAAAATGAGCGTTATTATTATTATAATAAATATTATTTTTCAGACAATTTCAAACAGTGTAAACAACACTAAATCAATAAAAAAAATTATGCCCGAGAGGCTGTTCTAACGAAAAACAAATTGTAAAAGCCTTTATTTCAGCAAAGCAAACATTAAAAACATCTGAATTTGTGATGTCGTTGCGTGAGCCTTGGTGCTCACGGAGCCAGTAGGCTATTAAACAAACAAACAGGCAACGGACGAGGTATCTGTCTTATTCCTGTAGATATATTGATGATTCATAAAGCCAGGCACCTATAACAGTTAGGCTGTTGATTATAGACCTAATTCAGTTGGGATTTCCTCTCTTCACTTTTCGTAGACAATAAGGCAATGGCAAGTTTTCTCATCTCCTCATTCGGCTGCTGCCTCCGGCGTATTGTTCTCAATGAACCTCGGACAGCGACCACTAGCGCTGGAGAAAGTGCATTTGTTATAAAATCATACTTTTATTGGTTTCGCACCATTGTTCTTATGTAATATAACCATAAACAGTAGCAGGTCTTAGACTGATGGACTGTGCCATCCCCACGTCCTCCGTAATGGATCAGTCCACTCAGTCGCGAATCAGACAGGTGTCTTGTACACATGATAGATATTAGTATTATTATAATTTTTTTGCTACTGCTCGACTAAAGAAATCCTAGTCGACCAACAGCCTATCGACCAAACAATCAACCAGTTGACTAAATGGGGTCAGCCCTACCACACACACGGGTCACTGTGTATAATCCCATAAACAGACTGTCAGGTGGCTTTAGACACTTTGTTCACGGTGAGACCTTCACTCTGTCTTATCTGTTTCTCTCTCTCTATTTCTGTCTCTCTCTTTCTCTCTCCTTCTTTCTCTCATTCTCTCCCTGTGTGACTAATGACAGGGTCCAGTGCTCATGTCCTTATATAGCCCTATGCTGTGGTCTGGCTTTCTCCGGGGCCACGGCTCTTACACTGGCACCCGTGGGACACAGATGGAGCTCCGGCTCTCTTCACATGCACACACACGAGCACACGTGACACACACACCCTCACCACGAATGAACCTGATTCTGACGCTAGCCTGCCAGGCCCCTGGCACTCCCTCAGTGGCCAGTTTACTCTGTCTGGCTCTGGAGAGACTCGGGTGCTCCCTGAAATATCAACAGACTGACGGAGCTCCTAATGACGGTTCACTAGAGCACGTGTGGGAAACACTGGCCTCAGATCAGATATGACAGCCGGTTCAAGGATCAACGGTATGTTTTTAATGGCAAAACAAAGGCCTTATGGACCGTTACAGTGAGTGCGGATGTTGCATCAGTGAAAGTAGATTTAAAAAAATATATATATGTGGTTGCCATGGTGACAGTGTATTTTAGAGTGTTTAACATTGAGTGTAAAGTTATGCTTTCTCCCCTGTTGATGCTATCCAGGGATACTGCACCTCAGCCTACTACTGTACAGTACACTGAAGTCACCAGTTACAGGACTTGACTTCTCTCCAGCATTCTTAATATAGTCTCTCTGCTGCAGAATGAACTCACAACACACCAGATCATCAGAGCCCAGTTATCGACATGGGGAGATCTTTCCTTAAATGGTAGACTACCCCAGGCTCTGTCTCTATTTCCACCACAGCGCAAATGAAATGTCCAGGTTCCTGGGAATGGCATTTTAGAGCGGAGAGGCAGAGAGAATGGGATTTTTGTTGTTGAAAGAGTGACAGTAGAGCCAGAGCAGCAGACTGCATGGATATGACCTTCCTATGGGCTGGATGGGGGCGGATCTGTTAAAACACATTGTTCTAATATATTTATACTGTATATGGGCGATTTCAGTGTAATGGACATTACATATGCATGGAAAATCATACCTTTTTAATGTCTCATAGAATGGATGAACAAAATTTGAATGAAACTTTTTATGTTTCTATAGTACCTTTTTTGGTGGGAGCACATACCCAAAAGAGAGGACTTCTCGATTGACCCGACCACAAAAACAATAATTTAGAAAAGATGATTAGTTTAGATAGAAGGGGGAAAAAAAGGCTGTTTTTGGATGTTACGCCCTCTGAAATAGACATTCAAATCTTAAAGATTTATTGATCAAAATCTATCATGACACATTTGTTGCATTAAGTACTGCAGTGCATCTCCTCCTCATGGACTGCACCAGATCTGCCAGTTCTTGCTGTGAGATGTTACCCCACTCTTTCACCAAGGCACCTGCAAGTTCCTGGACATTTCTGATGGGAATGGCCCTAGCCCTCACCCTCTGATCCAACAGGTCCCAGACGTGTTCAATGGGATTGAGATCCGGGTTCTTTGCTGGCCATGGCAGAACCCTGACATTCCTGTCTTGCAGGACATCACTCACAGAACGAGCAGTATGGCTGGTGGTATTGTCATGTCAGGATGGGCCTGCAGGAAGGGTACCACATGGGGGAGGAGGATGTCTTCCCTGTAACGCACAGCTTTGAGATTGCCTGCAATGACAACAAGCTCAGTCCGATGATGCTGTGACACACCGCCCCAGACCATGACGGACCCTTCACCTCCAAATCGATTCCGCTCCAGAGTACAGGCCTCGGTGTAACGCTCATTCCTTCGGCGATAAACGCAAATCCGAAAATCACCCATAGTGAGACAAAACCACGACTCATCAGTGAAGAGCACTTTTTGCCAGTACTGTCTGGTCCAGCGACGGTGGGTTTGTGCTCATAGGCGATGTTGCCGGTGATGTCTGGTGAGGACCTGCCTTACAACAGGCCTACAAGCCCTCAGTCCAGCCTCTCTGTCTATTGCGGACTGTCTGAGCACTGATGGAGGGATTGTGCGTTCCTGATGTAACTCGGGCAGTTGTTGTTGCCATCCTGTACCTGTCCCACAGGTGTGATGTTCGGATTTACCGATCCTGTGCAGGTGTCGTGACATGTGGTCTGCCACTGCGAGGACGATCAGCTGTCCGTCCTGTCTCCCTGTAGCTCTGTCTTAGGCGTCTCACAGTACGGACATTGCAATTTATTACCCTGGCCACATCTGCAGTCCTCATGCCTCCTTGCAGTATACCTAAGGCACATTCACGCAGATGAGCAGGGACCCTGGACATCTTTCTTTGGGTGTTTTTCAGAGTCAGTAGAAATGCTTCTTTAGTGTCCTAAGTTTTCATAACTGTGACCTTAATTGCCTACCGCCTGTAAGCTGTTAGTGTCTTAACGACCGTTCCACAGGTGCATATTCATTAATTGTTTTTCATTGAACAAGCATGGGAAAATGTTTAAACCCTTTACAATGAAGATCTGTGAAGTTATTTGGATTTTTACGAATTCTCTTTGAAAGACGGGGTCCTGAAATAGTGACGTTTCTTTTTTTTGCTGAGTTTAGTACCTTAGGATTTCATAATGACATGTGGCTGGAATAGTATACAAGGTTAGGCATCACACCCTAATAGGGTATTCATTTCTCTTCATATTAAAATGAACAGTTACATGTTAAATGTATATATATATATATATATATATATATATATATATATATACAGTGCAAATAAATTCATAAAAAATCCTACAATGTGATTTTCTGGATTTTTTTTTCTCATTTTATCTGTCATAGTTGAAGTGTACCTATAATGAAAATTACAGGTCTCTCATCTTTTTAAGTGGGAGAACTTGCACAATTGGTGGCTGACTAAATACTTTTTTGCCCCACTGTATATATGTAACTGAGACAATATACAGTCGGGTCCATATAATTATTGGCACCCTTGATAAAGATGAGCAAAACATACTCTATAAAATAAATACAACTACTGAGCTATATTGTATGCAAAACAAAAATTGAAATTTAGATTATTTTATACTAATACAATTGCTCAGAAAAAGAGTTTTTTTGAACAAGTAATACAAAAAAAATCTCAATGGTAGTTATTTTCAATTCCTTTCAATACCTTGCGAGGATAATGGCACTGAGCCTTTTTCAGAAATATTTTACGAGATTGTTGAACATCTTAGACCAGTCCTCCGTACAGAATCGGAGACTGAGATGGCCATTTATAAAATGGCGATATATTTTTTTTGTGGTCCGTTGACAATTTATCTGTGGATTTTGATGTGTGCTTGGCGTCGTTGTCTTGCTGGAAGATCCAATTTTCAGCCTCCAGACAGACACTGGGTGAAAAGGGTGTAAATCAGGGAGTATGAGCGTGTAAAATGTATACTCAGATGTGTCACCTTCATGTGAATTAAGCACAATGATTTTCTGCACCTGAACAGGTCAAATCATTTAAATGTTGGACATTTCATGAGTCTGATTTAGCCCATTCTCAATCAGATATACGAGGATGAAACATAAAAATGCTATAGCTACGATTCACATTTAGTGTAAGGATATCTATTCAAATTATTCATTGTTTTAAAATACGGATACATACAAACGATCAGGTAATGACTACAGATATGATACTCGTCTTAAAATATGTGGATTTGTTCGTGCCTGAGTATAAAGGATGGGTTATGTCAGCATGTTGACACACCCTTTCCGGAGTTAAAGTATTCTGTAGAGTTGTAAGCGGGTGCAGACGCATCAGGTGCATACCTTGAACGTATCTCACCCCAGATATCTCCCTGGAATCATACGGTAGCAGGGCCCGGATTGGATCCATGTAGACACTGTCCCATTACGGGAGAATGTCCTCGCTCCGTACATGAGCATGTCTACACTTTCTATCCAATCAAATGTCATTTATCCAGAAATATATAGATAAAGATTTCCAATAATATTGACCTTTTATCTCCCAGTGAGGTAACCAGGTTTTGGGCTAAAATGTCCTGGTGCTGCGGTAAAGTTCATGGTGCTGTTGACCTTAACTAGGGCCCCAGGACCAGGCCCAGTGGAAGCAAAATAGCCCCATAACATCAAAGATCCACCACCAGTATTATTTTGACGTCAAACCCACCACTGGCGTTTTGTGGACATATGCCGCATTTCCATACAGGATTTACCTTTTCTGTTTCCATCTACGTGGGCTGGGATCTGTGTCTCACTGGGCCATGGTTCCGGTGGACCTGCTCTCACTTGGGGACAAAACCAGGCCTCTGGTACTTTTCAGCCTGCATTTACATAACGATGTCGAACTGTGAACTTTAGCACCTTCTCAAAAAAACAACAACTGTTTTGAATACGCAGAGTTTGTTGATTCCGCTCTTCACAAGTCCTCAATGTCAGCCCTAGCTTAGGAAACACAACGTAAGGTTGTATACACTAGTGTACGACGGGTATTAGACGGAAAGCAATTACAAGCCTGTAGAACTTGCAAACAAAACTCGACACTTTTTAATGTAGTCGGCATTGCTTCATTCAAATCTCAACTTCATAACTAACATGGGGGAACAGCTGTGAGCGGGAATACAAGCTCTGTGAGCGGGAATACAAGCTCTGTGAGCGGGAATACAAGCTCTGTGAGCGGGAATACAAGCTCTGTGAGTGGGAATCTTTATTTTTTATTTTACCTTTATTTAACTAGGCAAGTCAGTTAGAACAAATTCTTATTTTCAATGATGGCCTAGGAACTGTGGGTTAACTGCCTGTTCAGGGGCAGAATGACAGATTTGTACCTTGTCAGCTCGGGGGATTGAACTTCCAACCTTCCGGCTACTAGTCCAAACGCTCTAACCACTAGGCTACCCTGCCACCCCAATACAAGCTCTGTGAGTGGGAATACAAGCTCTGTGAGTGGGAATACAAGCTCTGTGAGCGGGGAATACAAGCTCTGTGAGCGGGAATACACGCTCTGTGAGCGGGAATACAAGCTCTGTGAGCGGGAATACAAGCTCTGTGAGCGGGAATACAAGCTCTGTGAGCGGGAATACAAGCTCTGTGAGCGGGGAATACAAGTTACCAAGCTCTGTGAGCGGGAATACAATACAAGCTCTGTGAGCGGGAATACAATACAAGCTCTGTGAGCGGGAATACAATACAAGCTCTGTGAGCGGGAATACAATACAAGCTCTGTGAGCGGGAATACAATACAAGCTCTGTGAGCGGGGAATACAATATAAGCTCTGTGAGCGGGGAATACAATACAAGCTCTGTGAGCGGGAATACAATACAAGCTCTGTGAGCGGGATACAATACAAGTTCTGTGAGCGGGAATACAATACAAGCTCTGTGAGCGGGAATACAATACAAGCTCTGTGAGCGGGAATACAATACAAGCTCTGTGAGCGGGAATACAATACAAGCTCTGTGAGCGGGAATACAATACAAGCTCTGTGAGCGGGAATACAATACAAGCTCTGTGAGCGGGAATACAATACAAGCTCTGTGAGCGGGAATACAATACAAGCTCTGTGAGCGGGAATACAATACAAGCTCTGTGAGCGGGAATACAATACAAGCTCTGTGAGCGGGAATACAATACAAGCTCTGTGAGCGGGAATACAATACAAGCTCTGTGAGCGGGAATACAATACAAGCTCTGTGAGCCCTTTCTGAAAGCCACGAAGTATGATGGACACAAAATACTTTTTGAGACTTAGCATCTTACTCTTTAATGGTTGAAATTCATGCCATTTCCTAACTCTTAACACCTAGGCCTTTAGGATCATTTTGAACATGGTTTTATTTGTAAATGACTGTCTTTATTTAGGCATGCTCAGGTTGACTTTTCCACATAATCACCTGTATGCCACGAGGCCATTTTCCTCAGTGTTATTACCATGATTTGACTGTAGGCTAACATCCCCTAATTTGTTAGCCGTAGGTGTGTGTGTGACTTGCATGATAATGTATTTGCAACAATGAGAAAAGGGGAGGAAAATAGAAAGTTGCTCAACAGCGTGTCATATAAGAGTCCTAAAATATACGTTGTCAAATGACCTGACTGACAGAGTGCGTCTTGTCTTTTCAGCTCGATAACCTACAGAAGACATGGCTGCGGGAATTCTACCAGGTACGTTGACCCTCTCCATATTGAGACGGCGTTGGATGCGTGAGCAACTCTCCTCTAGGCCTCTCTGCCCTTAGCATTTCTAACGCTACGCCAGTCGAGTCGCGGGGGCTGTGTTTGGCTCGTTGAGGAGGAGCGAGCGCAGGCCGTGTCATATGTCTTAACTTTGATCTACATAGGGACATCTGAGAATCCACTACTTTTTCCACCCTGGCAGGGGAAGTCAATTCAGGTAGATGGGCAGATAGCTGTTGCACTCAGTCACTCTACTGTTGCCTCGTACTGAGACAGTCATGCTGAGGCCAGAGCACAGAGGGAGATCTCAATGAGGAGTACAACATGAAGGAAAAAAAGTCTTACAAGGAAATGAACCACACTGAGCTGTGTCGCATATTTCATTTTTCACCTGGTCCTCGCTGGCATCCTTCCAGCAACTATGGTGGATGTGTAACGAGCACAGTGCAGCTCAGCTTGGTCCGGCTTAATTCGTCTCTGTCTTGTGAAGAGGGTAGTACTGTACTGTATTCCACGAGGAAGACGGACCAACGCCTTCTATGCCAATGAGAGTGGCATGATGTGAGAGTTGCCGGGTGTGTATTATATTAGGCATGTTTGTGCCTACTGGTTATTTGCCAAGGCAAGGTCCTGGAAACAAAGAGAGCAGCTACAAGTCACCTGTTAAGAGGATTGGACCTAGGTGTAATTCGGGTTAACTGCAGGTACTTGTATGCAGGTTCATTCTGGGTTTCTCCCGTAAAACACTCTAAGCTTCCTCCTCCCAGTTTCTGCTGCTGCGTTTGAGCGTACAGTACACAGCAGAGCTATACCAACACTATGAAACGTGTACATGTTATTGTGGATATTAGTGTGTAGAGATGGTATGTAATGTTATTGTAAAGTAATGCACCGTGCGGTGAGTGGTGACTGATAAAGGGAGGGTTGGCCCATGTCTCTCTCCTAGCTTGTTGATCTGAATCACTGCGGAAGCCAGTGGCTGAATGAGTAGAGTTGGTATGCACTGTACAGTAGTGTGCAGTGCATTGTGTGTGTAGAGGGAGTGATTCAGTAGGCCCGTCCTCTCTCTCTCTGTCTCTCTCTGTCTCTCTGTCTGTCTCTCTCTCTCTATGTCTGTCTCTCTCTCTGTCTGTCTCTCTCTCTGTCTCTCTGTCTCTCTCTCTCTGTCTCTCTCTCTCTCTCTCTCTCTCTGTCTCTGTCTCTCTCTGTCTCTGTCTCTCTCTGTCTCTCTCTCTCTCTCTCTGTCTCTCTCTGTCTCTCTCTCTCTGTCTCTCTGTCTCTCTCTCTCTGTTTCTCTCTCTGTCTCTCTCTCTCTCTCTGCCTCTGTCTCTGTCTGTCTGTCTGTCTCTGTCTGTCTGTCTGTCTGTCTCTCTCAGTCTGTCTCTCTCTGTCTGTCTGTCTGTGTCTGTCTGTCTGTCTCTCTCTGTCTCTGTCTGTCTCTCTGTCTGTCTCTCTCTCTCTCTGTCTCTCTGTCTCTCTCTCTCTGTGTCTCTCTCTGTCTCTCTCTGTCTCTGTCTCTCTCTGTCTCTGTCTCTCTCTCTCTCTGTCTCTCTCTCTCCTCTGTTCTGTCTCTGTCTCTCCTGTCCTCTCCCCCCCTCCGCTTGTCTCTCTCTCTCTCTGTCTCTCTCTCTC